>NW_007252903.1:0-107725 GCF_000164805.1 Carlito syrichta | reverse complement strand
AGCCCGCGGGCACAGGCAATCCACTCACCTCAGCCTCCCAAAGGCGCAGGATTACAGGCTGAGCCACCGAGCCTGGCTCCCAATTATTTTTTATGTCACATCCTTAAGCTTTTGCTCTGATGTAGACATTTAGGTCTCAATTTTTTGCTAATGGAAAATGCAACCATTAACCATCTTTGCATTTCTTTTATTTCTATTATTTCTTATTAAAGTTTTACCTGGCTGGGCACTGTGGCTCAGCCTGTAGTCTCAGCACTTTGGGAGGCCGAGGCAAGTGGATTGCCCGCAGATTTGAGACCAGCCTGGGCAACTTGGTGAGACCTTGTCTCTACTATAAATAAAAAATTAGCCGGGTATGGTAGCATGCGCCTGCAGTTCTACCTACTTGGAAGGCTGAGGTGGAAGGATTGCCGGAGCCCCTCAGGTTGAGGCTGTGGTGGCTGGGACATGCCACTGCACTCCAGGCTGGGCCACAGGGTGAGACTCCAACTCAAATAAAAAAAAAATCTTCAATTTTGCAAAATGATTGCAAAACTGGTCTTGGATAGGAGAGAACAAGTTTAAGACAAATAGTGATTTTTTTTGCATTATTAGATAACAGAGGCAGATTTACAATGAAGCTGATGAAACTTAATCTTCAGGGTCTCTCATTTGCATATGGGCCACTTCCAAGGCTGTGGGAGATGCTCTAGCAATAGTTTTACATTTTTGTAAAAATTTGCAGAAGTAAAATATTTTAGCGGCAACCAGTTATGACTATGTGGCTTGCTGGTAAATTCTCAAAAAAAAAACCCACTCTAATTTGTACCATTTGCCAATTTCCATGGTGTAAATACTCTCACCATGACTGATTTCAAGTTAACAACAATTTAACAGGCAGATTACAAAATTCTTGACTATTTAACAATCAGTTCTTGAGAACCTTCAACTGTCCCTCTGACACACTTCCTTTGCCTGGTGGTGGTGCAGTAGGCATAGGCATTTTGGGATTCTATGAGGATGTGAGTTGATGTTGCACTTATTTTAGGCTGTTTATGTGGGTTGAAGGCACTTAATTCATACACACACACACACACACACACACACACACACACACACACACACACAAAGTCATATATACTTAAATTATTGCTAGGTCTTCTGGTATAGGAATAGACTCCAGGAATATTCCTATCCAACTGTAATGCCTTACCTGGAATTTTGAACTGAAATTGCAGGGCCCAAAGTCATATCATGATATAGAAGTGTCCTATGGGTCCTTGCCCCCAAAGTATGTGGGTAGTTGTTTTAGTTTGTTCTGGCTGCTATAACAAAATACCGTAAACTGGGTAGCTACTAAACAACAGAAATTTATTTATCACAGTTCTGGAGGCTGAGAAATCCAAGATCAAGTTGCTGGCAGGTTTGGTGCCTGGTGAAGGTCCATCTTCTGGTTTATAGGTGACCCTTTCTTGCTGTATCTTCACATAGCATGGCAGAAGGGGCAAGGCAGCACTCTAGGGTTTCTTTTATAAGGGCAATAAGCCTATTCATGAGGGCTACCCTCTAATCAATCGCTTCCCAAAGGCCCTATCTTCTAATACCACCACATCGGTGATTAGGTTTCAACATATAAATTTTAGGGGGACACAAACATTTAGATCATAGCAGCAGTGAAAGAGAAAAGAGATCTGAAATGCTTAGAGTTGTAAGGTGGCATGTGGGAAATGATCAGATTTGTGAAATTGTTAAGGTAAAGATTTGGTTCTTATTCGTGCCTAGACAAAATGGTTATTTTCTATTAGAGAATAAAACTATGAAAGTTCCAATAGTTTTTAAAAGGGAAGTGTGGGCATAAATCTGTCCTGGTACTTTAAACAATGAATGTATCTAAGTATGAATTACTGTGTGATATATATGTCACTACATATGGATCACATCTTAACATGACATTAAATGGTTATGAACCTGAAAGAAAAATTTCTAAACAATTAAAAATTAATGAGCATTGATCAATCAGGCTAGAAGATAGACTGAATTATCTTTATATCCTCTTTAAAGAAAATATTACAAAATTGTTGTCACATGAAGAGATCAACAAGCACGTGAGCAAAAATGTAGGAAAAATATAAAACATTTGTGGCAGGCACTTTTTAATAAAATGTTATATCTATTTGGAAAAAGATAAAATGAGATGCATACATTATATGCGTTGTACCATACACAAAAATCTAATGACCTTTTTGTCATTCATAACATTGACATTTTGGAGGAGTTCAGGCCACATGTTTTGTAGATTGCCCTACACTTTGAATCCATCTGATTGTTTCTTTATGTTTAGATTTAGGGTAGACGTTTTCCTGCAAGAAGACTACATAGGCGATGCTGTTCCTTTTTCAAGTGCATTACATCAGGAGGCATATGAAGTCAGATTGCCGCATATCGGTGATGCAACTTTTGGTCATTTGGTTGAGATGGTGCATGTATCTTTAAGTGGACACACACACCCACACACACAATTACATAGCCACTGTGTTCACACTCTGAGAAGCAAAGTATCAGGCAAAACTCAGAGTGTGCAGCAGGAGGCAGACGCTTTCCCAGATTCTTGGGAAAACGGTCAACCACGCCCACCCTCCTGCCCGCCCGCGTCCCCTTTTCCGGAAAATCAGCTCTCAGAACCAGAGAGCCCCTCCTTCCACGCGCCCAAATCTTTTATCATCAGCATGCGTGCGCTTGCGCAGTCTCCCGGTGGCGCCTTTCCAGCGCCCGACCGCTTCTTTCTTACTACTCTCCTCCGACCTCCCCACAGCTCTAGTTTTTCCCTAAGGGGTCATCACAGGGCGCCAAATGCGCGCCCGCGGGAAGACCGGGGGCGGGGCGGGGCGCGGCTCGGCGCGGCGCGGCACGTCAGTGGCCTTCCGGGCGGAAGTCCGCAGCCTCTCGAGCCACTGATTGGCTTTCGCGCTGGCGCCTGTCTCGGCCCCCGCGCCAGTTTCGGGCTGGTTGGCGCGTAATCCGGAGGCTTCGGGAGCATGGCGCCGGTGCACGGCGACGACTGCGAGCCGGGGGCGAACGGTGAGGGGCGATTCCGCGCGCGGGACCCCTGGTCGGGACCGTGGCATGATTGCGGGTAGTGGGGGTTCTGAGAGAGGGGTTTTCTGCTTTGTTTTTTCTGAGGGAGGCGCGCGCTAGGTTTGGGCTCAGACCTTAGTCGTCCAGGTTGCGGGAGCCCCTTCTGGCGTCGGACCCGGCCTCTTGCGGGGCGGTTTGCTCTTGGCACATCCGAGCTGCAGGACTTTTCTGGGGGGAGGCTGTCTCACCTCTGTTGTTTGCCTTTTTATTTTTGACGACTCGCAACCACGTGCTGGGCATAACTTGCTGGTGGGGCACTGTCTTGGCTGAAAGTATTTCACTGCTGCCACCCCAAGTATCCGCTGGAGGGCTAGGACAGAACAGATGTGTGCTCCCCTTTCCGGGAACTTCCAGGAAAATTGTGATACATTGAAACTAAGCGGGAAAGCAAACTCTGAGTGCTGTCACCAGATACAAATGCGTTTTGTCTTTTTAGGTAATGGGTTTCTACTTTATGCACTAACAGTTTTTCTTTCAAATTCTTCTCCAGAAAGTTCTTCAAGTGCTGCATAGGAATAGTGTTCACAATTGCATCAGTACAGGGCATTTTGGATACACTGTATATTACTCAGTTTGTCAGTGGTAATCTTTTATTTCCAAAAATAGAATACAAAAATGTAAATGGCTTTGACTGATTTCTGATTTTTGAACAGCGTTCAGGTAAAGTGTGACTTAACTTTAGTGAACTTCTAACTTAAAATCAGATGCTTCACTTTGTTAGTTCAAGCGTCACATCTCCTGTCACTCAAATACATTACCATTAATGAGAACTTGCTTCCTAATCAGCTTCCTTTGCATTATCTAGTTGTGAATCAGAGATTTCAATTTGTCCTTCTAGCCTTTCGTTTTTTAAAACAATTTATTTTGGAGAGTCGACTAGCCTGGATTACAAATGGGATGTAGGATGTGAGTACATGAACAGTCTTTGCAGCCCTCTATCAGTGATTTGCCACTAAGCCTTTTCTTCACTCTAAAAACTGTATGTCATCTGTGAACATCAAGAAATCACTCTGGAGGATACTGTGCAATCTTGAGACCCCTCTTAAGTCAGGGTGTTGATTAAGTCGTTGCCAGGGACTTGTGACTGGAATTTTTCCTTTAGAACAGTCTAAAAGATTGTTACCTGAAAGACTGCTGCAGGCTAGTATCTTTTCTGCTTTTGGTGAGATTGGAGGTGCTCCAGATGGTAATTTTGAACCAAATATTTAAAACTTTGTAACGGATTTTTTTCATGCATATTCTTTTTTGTTAACTTACCTACATGATGCACTGGAGACATATTCCAAAAAAGTATTAGAAGGTGAACACCTTGACAATGGCAGTGAAAAGTTGAAACACCTATAGCTAACTGTTATTATATTATATATTTTCTTTTTTTTTTGAGTTGGAGTCTCACTCTGCTGCCCAGGCTGGAGTGTAGGGGCATGCTCATGGCCACCACAGCCTCTACCTGCTGGGCTCAGGTGGTCCTTCTATCTCAGCCTTCCAAGTAGTTGGAACTATAGGCATGTGCCGCCACACCCGGCTAATTTTTTGATTTATTGTAGAGACAAGGTCTTGCCAGGTTACCCAGACTAGTCTCGAACCCATGGGCTTGCCTTGGCCTCCCAAAGTGATGGGATTACGGGTGTGAGCCACCATCCCTGGCTATGTATTTTCATATATAATAACAGAGATCAGGGAAAGTTTAATGATCAAAAAAGCTGGTACAGTGGTTCATTTATTCATTCAGCAAATATTTATTATGTACCTACTAGGCATAAGCATTCTGCCAGGTTCTGACATTTGATGGTGAGTAGGGCAGACATAGTTTCTGTTTAATGGAGTTGAGATGGTAGACATCTAATTTTATGTAGATCTGCATTGAGACTTATCTGAGAAAACAGCTTGGCTTGATTTTTGTTTCCGAAGCTAGACTTTGGTACTGCTAGGTGTGGTATGTGTGGGGTATGTGTTTTTCTACCCTGCATCTATACACACACAGAGACATTAGTGAGCTTCTCCTATATTGTAAAGTGCGGAGTAAGATAGGCATCATCATATATGTAGTCTTTAATAGCTTTCTAAAGCAGATATGATTATCCCCATTTTACAGATGAGGATCCTGAGGCTCTGCATTAGTGAGTCCTTAGTCCTCTGCTTGTGTCACTCTTAGCCTGTTCTCTAATGGTGAAATTCTTTTTCTAGGCCTGTATTGTAAACCTCCCCTGTGAAACCTTCCCTGATTTCCCTGGCAAAATAACAAATTAACAGCTCTCTTCTCTACATTTCCTCAGTGCTGTGTTCTTACCTTTTCTGTTTATATTATTGTGGTGGTCTTAGGTACTTTTGTTTTACTTGATTGTGAGTCCCTTGAGGTCAGGCAATTCTGTCTTACTTGTAGTTGTACGCTTAACCCTGTGTAGTGGAATATTGTTGCTTGGGGAGTAAGTCTGTTTGAAGACCTGATTTTGTCAGGTGTCAAGGTAGTCTTGAAGATAATTCACTGAGGCCAGCTTTTCACTTTCAGAGGTCATATTCAGTAGTCTCTGAAACCTTTTCATGTAGGCCTGCTCATGATTTTTTGAAGTCATTTGAATGACACCCAAGATTTTGTGGCTGTCATCAAGTACCTTTAGTTCTTAATTTTTACTTAATGTGTTTCTGAAAATGGATTTAAAAGTCAAATGTAAAAGTCAAACAATAGACTGAGATGTTATAGAGGTTCCATTTCTAGAAAACTAGAAAAAAAATAAGATATTTAATTATGCTTCACCTTTAAGATATAGTTTTCAACAGTTTATTACCAGCATTTAGTACATGTTCTTTAAATTGTATCTTTTATTTCAAACACTTACTCAAATAGCTTAATGTTGTTATGAACATTCCAGGGGGGTTGGAGCTTTTAGGATGCCTCTTATCAATACTTTTTTTCTGTGCCTATTCCTTTTTATAAATTAATTAGCATCAAATACAATAAAATACTAAATTTCACGGACATAGATGGCAATTGTGCTGAGCCTAAACTCATGGCTCACAGGCAGCACTTTTGTGCTTGATTTGGTTATTCATCAGCTGTTATATAAAAGTTTTAATTCTGTGGATGCATTCTTTTCAGTATGTGTGCAGAGTGGTCAGTTTATAATGACCAAAAACATGAATAATTCAAAAGTTGAATGAATGAACACTGAGGCCCTCTGGTTTTTCAGTCATTTTTCACTGTTTTCTTATGGTGTTATAACCAATTGAGGCCTTGAAATCAGTGATAGAATAAAAAATCTCCTCAGAGCCATCTTTGTTAAATTTCACCAGTCTTCAATCTATTTCTTCTTTAAAATTCCAGGTACTTTATCCGAATCTCTATTAGGGCATGTATTACTTCTAAATATTGTTTTAGAGTTACTTGCTACTTAGCCTCCGTATTAGATTATAAGTTTTGTGAGTTCAGAGACCATGTCTTTTTGATCTTTGTGTCTCTCATAGTGCCTAGTACTTCACAAAGAGTAGAAGCTCCTTAAAGCCTTTTCAGATGTTGATTAATATTGTTACTCTTTTATAACCCACTGGATTACTTGTGGTCTGTCATTTCCAATGGAAAGATTATGGCTGATCTCCCTTCTCTAGTGTCTCTACAGGATATCAGTTGAGTTGGGGATTTTCCTCTTTTTGGAGGAAAAAAATAAAAGTGGCTTCGGATCTTAGAAAATTTCTGAAGAGCCACAGGATCTGCATATTTGGCCATGAGCTTTGTGAATTATTTACATTATAAAATGTTTTCATTTGTATGATATTAAAATTGTGTGTCAGCTAGAAATGTTCCTTTGTGTTGAGGGAAGATGACTGACAATTTTGTAACATCTCTTGTAAATTTTCCTTTTATTCAGTTGTGTCAGATTCAGGAAGTTTTGTAGTTTCTCGAGCCCGGCGAGAAAAAAAATCAAAGAAGGGTCGCCAAGAAGCTCTGGAGAGACTGAAAAAGGCTAAAGCTGGTGAGAAGTATAAATACGAAGTAAGTAAACATTTTTCTTTTTTTTTCTCCTGTGTTTCATCTAATTCATAGCCTGTAGGTAGTCTTATGTCACCTTTGCCCCGATTAGAAATCCTCATACATTTCAAGTTTCTTGTTACAGTAATTTCTTAATATTGAACAAACATGGTCATGAGGTAGATTTACAGATTATGGAGAGTACTCTACTTAAAGTTCCTGTAAGGCATTTTAGATGATTTTAAAGTTCCAAAATGAAAGTACACGGCTATATCTGTTTTTTTCCTTATTGAGCACACTGTATTTCTGGTAAGTCCCCTGGATTTGTTGGGGGGTAACTTGGAGGTGCTTTTACTTTACTCTTAATGTATTGAGCAGTCTAGCTAAGTACTTCATCTCCTTGGAGAGTATTGTTCTTTTTAATCTCATTTGCAAGGAGAGTGGCAGTGGAGACTTGCATGTTAACTTTTGCCATGTCCTGTTTGTAAGATTGAATGTGATGCTTTTGGCTGGTTTTCTTTACCTACTGCCTGTAGGTAAAAGAGTACTATCATCTGTATGGCATTGTCTAGCTCCACCTTCAGTACCCTCCCTGAGTATCTTAAGTGCCTCAGGTTTAGAAAGTAATTAATATTAGAAAATAACAATAACTGATATACTTTTTGAGTTAATATACTATTCTAAGTGCTCTTACTGTAATTTTATCCATTTAATCCTTTCAATAACCAAATGAAATTAGATATGATTAACAACATTTTTCAGGTGAGATATCTGAGGCACAGAAAGTTTAGTGAGGTTACAGTGGCAGATTCTTTTTTTGAACCCAGGCAGTCTGGCTTTAGAATATGCATGTTTAACCATGTATTGTGTAATTTAGCAAATAAAAGAGAATTTTTGCCATTTGGCACCATTTGTTTAAGTTAAGTGAGGCAACCAGATTATAAAGGATTGCTAAAAGGATTGTAGTAAAGCAGGAGTAAAGTTTTCAATGTAGATACTTCTGTAAAGGAGTTCCCTGGGACATTTCAGTTGTTGGCACAATGTGGTTGATTTCCATTTAAACACTGTGATGTTAATTGTATGGCTCTAAGTTCATGCTGAGCGGTAGCAATGTTGTTTTTAAAGATAGAGTCAAAATGACTTTTTACTCAAAATGACTTTTTAACAATAGTTTTCTTGTGTCTTTTGTATTATATAAGTGAGTTACTTAAATATGAGACAAAATATGTCTTCAACCAACAAAAATTACTGTGCCAGTTCCCCCTCACCCAAAAGAAGAAAATTGATCAGTACAGTAATATTAATTGGACTAGTTTATGTCTGGGTTGTTAAAAACTTAATTTGGTATGACAGTTTCTGTTACCAGATGGTCAAAGGCCAAATCAATATTTACCAGTGATCCCTGTAGATTAAAAAGTAGTTGAAAACTAAACCTAATCCTGTAATTATTATGTCTTGTAGGTGTGGCAGAAATCCAGTCAGCTTTGGCCATCAGACTCTCAAAGCTTTGTCCATGTTTTTTCCTAGGGAGTTAACTCTTCAGGTAGAGTTAGTCTTTCCCCCATACTCCTTTTGGAAAAGCTAGAACTCTTGAGAGGAGGGATTTTTAATGAAGTAGCTTTGAGTTCCTGTTAACTAGTCCACCAGATTCTCATCTGGGAAGTTAGTGAACTTTCACCATCAGCAGCTGTGGTAGTGGTGTATATCTGTTCTGTTTGTTGCCTTAACTGTGCAGAATTGGTCTGCTTTTTTCATACCAATAGCTCATGGTGCTCTGACTCTCTGGCAGTCAGGCAGCTGATGTGATCAGAGGATCTGCTGAACTTGCCTTTTAAATAGCTCAGCATTTAAGTCCCTGTGCAGTTTCAATAACTGAAAATGGTGGGGGATCAGTAGTAATGCAAACAAGGATCATTCAAAAACCATTTCTAGTTTTCTTGTAGAACATAGAATATGTTTTGCCAATTTTTGAAGGGGGATGGGTGAGGGAAATTTTCCTTTTGAATTATATTTGGTTGGTTGAACAAGTATTAAAATTAACATCTATTTGCAGAGCACACATCAGCTAGTGAAGAGAGAGGTGGGATGCCTTACAAGTTTGCTAAGTATAGGAGAAACTAGTCTTGAAATTACAAGTGAATAATCCCCAAAGTAGCTAATGAAGATTTGGCTATAATTCAGTTTGTTTTTTATGAAGTAGATGAGTAATTGATGGTGTGACAAGTATATTATGCTAATGGAATCATTTAATATCTTATGTTAACACCCACCTAAAAGGAATACTAAGTTAATTGATGTCTATTTAAGGAAAACCCTGTAGTGGTGTTGAATGTCAGAACTCATGATTTGGTTGCAGCTACTCCTTCAGGCTGCCATTTGAGTTTCATTTTGACAATTTTTTCATCAGAATTGTTTAACACTTTCACTCCATTTGAAATTTTTTCTCAAACTTGTATAATGGCAGGTCGAGGACTTTGCAAGTGTTTATGAAGAAGTTGATGAAGAACAGTATTCAAAGCTGGTTCAGGCACGCCAGGATGACGACTGGATTGTGGATGATGGTAGGTGGGGGCAAATTGCCTGCTAGGCACTGTGTCAGTTACTTCTTATAGATCCTCGTGCAGTGGAGTTACTGTTTTGCTTGGGAAGATGTTAGGATCTTATCTTTGGTTTGGATTTTCTTAATTAGGGATGAGGAAGCAGAACAATAGGAAGTTTATTGGAATATTTTGGAAAATATTTTGTTATACAAACCTCAGAACACAGTATACATCCTCCAGGAAATGACTGTGTAGGAGTTAGGAGAAGCTGTGTGCCTGTGGGGCCAACACACAGCACTTGGAATTAAGGATTACAGTTTCAAGATCTGTCTTTCCCACTTTCCAACTCTATGACCTTGGACAATTCATTCAATCTTTTTGAGTCTCCAAGTTCTTCATCTATAATGTGGGGATAAGAAAACGACCTGTTTTCTGAGTTACTCTGGAGGAGTACACGAGGTTCTAGGTGTGAAAAGTAACTTGAACAGTAGAAACCACTGTGCAAAGGCTGGTCCTAATGTCCTTATGCCCCTTGTAGAAGGGTCATTGGTTCCTCCTTTGTGGATCTGACTTCTTGCTATATAAGTGCTGACCACAGGGAGGAGATATAGATTGTGCCTGTGACTATGTTTCTCCTTCTGTAACTGGACTCAGTTATATTGTCAGTTTTCCCTGGTAGACTGGGGTGCCTTTCTGGGCTTATGTAAACTTGATTCTTTTACTTTTTATTCTTCTGATAGAGTAAAACTGTTATAAAGCATCCTGTTGTGGCAAACTTGATCCTATGGGTCAAATTATTTTCCCAGCTCAGCAGGCTAGGTATGGTAAGTATCCTTTAGTTTTGACTCCACATATGCTGTGTGTATGCTGTGCATTCTCTGACACCTATTGGAATAGGATTCTGCTACACTTAAAAATAGCACAAGCCCAAAGAACATCTGACTGGGTATAAAAGATTTTTTTTTTTTTTTAGTAGTGGCTAAAATGGTATTGGTCATTTTTAGAAACTTGATCCCAATATTAAATTTTGTTCTTGCAGATGGTATTGGCTATGTGGAAGATGGCCGAGAGATTTTTGATGATGACCTTGAAGACGATGCCCTTGTCGCCGGTGAGAAAGGTACCTACATTTTGTTTTTAAGAGTGTTGTTTTGAGATTTAAGGAGATGACTTGGTACTCTTTTGAGATGACTTGGTACTCTTATAAAATTTCTCTTTGAGGGAAGGACCTACCACCATTTTTTAAGGTATAGAAGAATATGTTCTAATACTGAGAGAAGCGTAGTTGTGTAGAAAGTTATACATAAAAATGAAAAAAAAAAACAAAAACAATATGAAGAAATGAAAAGTTTTGTGTCTCTTATCCAAAGAGTTTGATCTTTTGCTTATTTTGAAATTTCAAGTACTGAAGTCATTTTAGACTTGCTGATGTTGAGGGCTGCAACAATAATTGGTATCTTTTAAAATTTCTACTCAAGTGATATACTTAGAATTTTAGCTCTTTGATAATTGTACAGTACAATAGCAAGGTTTAGTTAGAACTAGAATAATCAACTTGCTTTGTATAATTGAAATTTAAAATGATGTAAATGAGTATGTCAGATTTTCTTAGCAATACAGTAATTGGCATTTTTTTGAGTAAACATACACAATTTTTTTTCCTGTAAATTGAGAATGAAAGATTTTCTTCAGTATCTTATAAAGGGTGTTTAGAAAAAAAAAAAAGAAAAATGAACAGAAGAATATGTAACAGTGTAAGAGTTTTGTGTGGCCCAAAGCCTAAAGTCTGTGCTATATTGCCCTTTACAGATAGTCTGGACACTCATTTTTAGATTAACTTTTTTTTTTTGGAGTTGGAATCTCTCTCTGTTGCCCAGGCTGGAGTGCAATGGCACACTCAGGGCCACCGTATCCTTGATCTGCTGGACTTGGGTGATTCTTCTGCCTCAGCCTTCTAAGTAGCTGGAACTACAGGTGCGTGCCACTAGGCCTGTTAATTTTTTATTTATTGTAGAGATGAGGTCTTGCCAAGTTGCCCAGGCTGGTCTTGAATCTCTGGGCGTAGGCAGTCCTCTTGCCTCTGCCTCCCAAAGTGTTGGGATTATAGATGTGAGCCACTCCACTCAGCCCTAGATTAACTTTTTGCAGTATTTGTTTCTTCTCTCCCTCTTCCCAACCACACTCACCGAGACTTTTTTCAGTGACTTTTTTGAACTTTAGCAGTGACCTAAGAATAAAGATACTTGTATACTTAACTATATATTATTAATTATATTATCTATATTAAAATTTTTCCAATTAGTTCAATATCTTTTAAAGCTATTTTAAAAATGTAGAATTCACTTTAGTTTTTTTTATCTTTTTTGTCTTATTTAGTGTAAAACAGCAACCCCCCTTTTGTCTTTTGTGACATTGACATTTTGTTTTATTTTTATTATTGTTATTATTTTTTCTTGAGTCGAAGTCTCACTGTTGTCCAGGCTGGAGTGCAGTGGCACGCTCATGGCCACTGCAGCTTCCACCTGCTGATCTCAGGCGATGCTTTCACCTCAGCCTTCCAAGTAGCTGTAACTACAGGTTCACGCCACCATGTCCGGCTAATTTTTTGATTTATTGTAGAGACGAGATCTCGCCAAGTTACCCAGACTGGTCTTGAACCCCTGGTCTTAGGCAATCCTCTCACCTCTGCCTCCCAAAGTGCTGCTGGAATTATGGGCTTGAGCCACAGCACCGGGCCTGACACTGACATTTTAAAGAGACCAAGATGATTGTTTTGCTGAATGTCTCACAATCTGAGATTTGCCTTACCGCTTCTTCACGCTTAGATTCAGGATAAATATTTTGGCAACAATAAATGCATATTTATAAATAAATGTTTGCTAATATCTACAATATAAAGTTGTGTCCTTTCCATTTATCATAACAGGGGCATATAATGTCAGTTGTGCCATTATTGTTGATATTATTAAGTTTGATCTCTTGGTTAAGATGATGTTTGTCAGATTTCTTGTAAAGCTACCTTTCCCCCTGTTGCAGTTAATGCAAATATGGGATGATAATTTTTTTTTTTGAGTCCTAATCTCACTCTGTCACCCAGGCTGGAGTGTAGTGGCACACTCACAGCCACCCCAGCATCGACCTGCTAGGCCCTGGTGGTCCTTCGCCTCTGCCTTCCAAGTAGCCGGAACTACATGCTTGTGCGACCACGCCTGGCTAATTTTTGATTTATTGTAGAGACGAGGTCTCGCCAAGTTGCTTGGGCTGGTCTGGAACCCGTGGGCTCAGGCAATCCATTCGCCTTGGCCACCCAAAGTGCTGGGATTACAGGTTGAGCCACCGAGCCCTGCCTGGGGTGATAATTTGAGACCATGTGTATATCCCATTCCCCCATGAATTTTCACCCAGTGTTTTTAGCATTTTTTGATGATCCTTTCTCTTTTTAAATAAAAAATTATTGCTTCAAACCCATGGATTTCTAAAAGATATAGTTACAACTCAGTATCCATTGTCATTTTTTCTTTTGATGTTCAAATTATCCCAGATTTGGCCAGTAGAAGCCCCTTTAAGCTCGTTCCTGCATCTTTTTTGATATGTACTCATCAGTATTTGAGCATTTCTTTGCTTTCTGAGCCAACAGTATAAGGTGTTCCAGGTTTAGCTTGTGTTCTTCCTGTCACAGATCTGGGACCAGCCATTTCTCCCAAGAAAACTGGTTCCTTTTAATGGGGAATGGTACTCAGATCTGGGAGATAGATATGCTCATTGCCACTTGGGTGTAATAGCTTCTAGGCCTTTCAGTGAACAGAATGAAAAGATTATATATGTCATGAATTCATACTGATATATTCGATTGATTCAAATCCAACATTGCCAGGTTCTTCATCTTCCCAATTCTATATTCATGTCTGCCTTTACCCTCAGTGAAAACCCCTGACTTCTAAAACATACACATAATTTTAGAATTACTAAATAGTACCTCTACCAACAACCTTTCTAAGTAAAGATCATGACTTTTCTGCAATTTTATTTGTTCTTGGCATGTGTCTTACTAAGGGTCTATAGTCAGCATTGTGTACATAGTGCTACTGTGAAGTTATATAAAGCAGTTTTTGTGTGTGTTATTAATTTACTACACAGGTTCATTTGTTTTTGTATTCAAACTTCAGTTTTTGAAAAATGCTTTTTGGTTTTATGTTTTGCATATTGTAAAAAAGTTGTGTGATTTAAAAATCAAAATGGTATCAAGAGATATACTCAGATGAATCTTGCTCTTATCCCTATGCTTTTTGCCTCATTTCTACTTATCTCTATAGGCAAACATTTTATTAGTTTCTGGTTTATCCTTCCTGTGTTTCCTTTTACAAAAAATAAGTATATTTTTTCCCATGTGGGATGTTATTTATTCATTCATTTATTAGAATATGAAACCAACTTTCTGGTTTCTGCCAACCTGTGTAATATAGAAACTCTATACACTTGTACCATTTGGTAGCAATGTGGTTAATTGTGTATTGCTAGTTTATGTGAGTCCATGAAGATGAGAATTAACCCTCTACTGCTTTCATCTCCCTGAACTGAGGAAGGAGGACTTGTTAGAGTTATGGCTATGTTAATTGTGTCATCTTGAACTAGTACCATTACTTTAGACTTAAGTTTTGTCAGCTGTAAATTAGGAGGTTAGGCTGGACAGTGAGCATCTCAAATTGCGAAAGGACCCATGTCCTGGTCATCCCAGTGTAGCAGGCAAAAAGAAAGTATGCAATATTTGTTGAGTAAATGAGCCATCTCTTTGTTTCCATATTCATCATGTTATCTCTCCCCAATAATAACATCAGTGAAGGGAATAATTTGACATTGTGGAAGAGAGCTAGTCTTAGAAATTTTTATTTCATGGTTTGCCAGCACCATTCATTCACATTTCCCCACTGTTTCAGTGTCCTTCACTAGGAACCCAATAAGGTCACAAGAAAGGAAAATACAATTCTGCAATCTACTTTAAAGACTCATAAGAAATTATAGAGTTTTACCTAAGTGAAAGGTTAGCTCTTTATGGTGTGGATCCAATTCCTGGCATGTTATTTTCACATAGAGGTAGAGAAAATTATCAACTGAGTTCCAATGAAGAAAAAGCAGCAGGAAAATGCAATAAAACAAAACAGAAACACTAAATTGTGGAAGAATTCTACCTCAGGTGTTTACTCATATTCTTTCTTTTTCCTCTTTCTAAATTCTACTAGCCTACGATGGTGAGATTAAACCTCCCTCATGAAGCCTTCCTTGCTATTAAAACCTCTATTGACCTCTTTTCATGATCTATGTTAAAACCTGGATTTTGTATACCAAACAGTTCACCATTAATTATATTGTTTCCAGGGTGCTCCAAATGATTTCAATAAAAATGTGTGTTCCTTAATGTAGTGCTCTTACCTCATATTTTTCATGTTTCCTAGGCACATGAAAAATACCTTTTTTATTGTGGTGAAATACATATTACATAAAATTGACCATGTGTGACATTTAGTACATTCACAATGTTTGCAATCATCACCATTATCTAGTTCGGGAATATTTTCATCACCCCAAACAGAAACCCCATACCCATTGTCAGTCACTCCCCAGTCTCTCTTCCTCCAGCTCATGGCATCCATTAGTCTGCTTTCTGTTTTTACAGATTTGCCTATTCTAGACATTTCATATAAATGAAATCATATAATATATGACCTTTTGTGCCTGACTTCTTTTACTTTGCATAATATTTTCATGTTTCATTCACATTGTAGCATATATTAGTACTTTATTCCTTTTTATGGCAGAATAATATTCCAGCATTTGGATGTACTGTACTTTATTCATTAGTTGAAGGACATTTGAGTTGTTTCCACCTTTTGGTTATTGTACATAGTGCTACTGTGAACATTTATGTACAGGCTTTTGTTTGAGCACCTGTTTAAAATTCTTTGGGGTAAATACTCAGGAGTGGAATTGTGTGTATGTGTTTGTGTCCTTTTTTTCCTTAAAAAAAGGTAATGCCCATAGTTTTGCACATTGCTTTTTTCACATAACAAGATATTCTCAAAATCACTCCATAGTAGTAAGTAAAGATCTTTCTTATTTAGTTCTATATAGCTGCATAGTATTTTAGTGTATAAATGTACCACAGTTTATTCAAATGGTTTCCTTGGATAGATATTTAGATTATTTTCAGTAATTTGCTATTACAAATAGTGCCACAGCCAGTAACTCTGTGCATATAGTGTTTAAATTCCTAGATGTGAGATTGCTTGTTCAAAGAGTAAATGCACATGAATTGCCAAATTCTTCTTCCTAGGAGTTGTCCCATATTACAGTCCCATGAACAGTATGTGAGTGTGTTTCCCCACAGCCTTGCTAACAGTGTATTGTAAAGTTTTTGAGTTTTTGCCACTTTGATAAGTGAGAAGTGACTTCTCAGTGTGGTTTTCATTGACATTTCTTTTACACGTGAAGTTGAGCATCTTTTCATAAAATGTATTAACTGTTTACATATGTTTGTATTTATTGCCTGCCTTTGAACTGTCTTTAAAGTTCTTTGTAGCAGGGAAATTTTTGTCAGGGAAATTTATCTTTTATTTGGGACATATATTGCAAAGATTTTATATTGGTTTTTCTTTTAACGTATTTCTGGTGTAATTGAATTTATCATTTTTTTCTTGCAAATGGATTTTAAATCATAGTTGGGAGGATTTTCACCACACCCAGTTTACAAAGGAATTTTCCTTTTTAAAAGTACTTATAAGCCAGGCTCGGTGGCTCAGCCTGTAATCCCACGTCTTTGGGAGGCTGAGGTGAGTGGATTGCCTGAGCCCGTGGGTTCAAGACTCGCCTGGACAGCGAGACCTCATCTCTACAATAAATCAAAAAATCAGCCGGGTGTGGTAGCGCATGCCTGTAATTCCGGCTACTGGGAAGGCTGAGATGGAAGGATCGCCGGAGCCCAGCAGGTCGAGGCTGCGGCGGCCGGGAGCAGCCACTGCACTCCGGTCTGGGCAACCGAGGGAGACTCCAACTAAAAAAAAAAAAAAAAAAAAAAAACGTGTATACTTTCATTTATAAACATTTTGTTTTGTGATGCATTTGATGTTTATACTAGTTTACTTCATTATAAATGGCTAGTTAACACTACTAGGTCCGTCTTTTCCCCAGTGATATGAGATACCACCTTTATTATATGCTAAATTTCCATAAGTAATTGGATCTTATTCTGAATTTTATTTTCTGTTACATCTGATGTATCTATTTGTATGCCTCTACCACACTATTTTAATTATTCATTAAGATTTTCTTGAGATTGAAGCTGTTCTGGGATGCATCAGAAAGTGAGAGTAAAATTGACAGTATTAGAAAAGCTTGTAGGTGATTTACATGTGGCCACAAGAGATAACATATGGCAAAAGTAGGTCTTTTTATTTTATTTTTATTTTTTTTTGAGTTGGAGTCTCACTCTGTTGCCCAGACTGGAGTGCAGTGGCTGCTCCCGGCCACCGCAGCCTCGACCTGCTGGGCTCCGGCGATCCTTCCATCTCAGCCTTCCAAGTAGCCGGAATTAGCCTGGCTAATTTTTTGATTTATTGTAGAGATGAGGTCTCGCCTGCCCAGGCGGGTCTCGAACCCGTGGGCTCAGGCAATCCACTCACCTCAGCCTCCCAAAGGCGCGGGATTACAGGCTGAGCCACCGAGCCCGGCTATTTCTTTTTTTTTTTTATCCGCCCAGCCTTCAAAGTAGCTGGAACTACAGGCGTGCACTACCACGCTTGGCTAATTTTTGATTTACTGTAGAGACGAGGTCTCGCCAAGTTGCCTGGGTGGGTCTCGAACCCGTGAGCTCTGGCAATCCACTTGCCTTGGCCTCCCAAAGTGCTGGGATTTCAGGCTGAGCTACCGAGCCCGGCTGTATTTTTAATTCTTAACATTTTTCTTCTCAAATTCACATATACAGAGAGCTGGTGACTAGGCTTTTAGTTTTCCATTTTGATTTTTGCCAGTGAATGTTTCTAAATAATTTATATTCCAATAGGAAAAGGTGGTAAAGTATGCAACAAAGACAAGAGGAATGTAAAGAAGCCTGCAGTGACAAAACCAAACAATATTAAGTCAATGTTCATTGCTTGTGCTGGGAAGAAAACTGCAGATGTGAGTTTCATGGTTTCGTTATATTTTGTCTTTTTCTTTGTGAAGTGAATTTAATATTTGATTTTATAATTAGTATGTGCTCAATATATATTTGAGTAACATTTTCCCAATTTCACTCACTAAGGTGGATATAGATTTTAAGTGAACTTAGGTCCCTCAGTTGGAGCTTGGGAGATAAAAAAGAAAATTGATCAGGAAAACTGAATTGATAGTGTATTTAATTTCAGTGATTAGCAGGAAGATTATGGAATGAAGATGAAAATAGAATAGAAGAACTATATATTTAGGAATTGTATATATACAGATGATTGTTAACATCTGTGAATAGTTAATTAGCACTCAGTGAGGAATGAAGAGGTGACTGACTTTCCTTTCATAGACGTGTGTAGTCTGGGTGAAAATTTTAAGTGCAGGGCTTTTATTTCACCTTTCTTTATAATTTCCAGAAAGCTGTAGACTTGTCCAAGGATGATCTGCTTGGTGACATTCTACAGGATCTGAACACTGAGGTAAGTGAGTCTCCAGGAATTGTAAAATATGCAGGAGACACAGGCTGAAGAAACACTTCACTAATTATACAAAACAGACTATTGCTAGAATTTTTAAAAGTACAAGGACAACACCAACCAAAAAATGCCACAAAAAACAAAAATAAAAATAACCTTCAAATTGGTTTCTTCTCACCACTTTAGGTGAGTAGTTTCCAGCTGTTATAGCTATGTGATTATGTAGATAGGGCTGTGTGGGTATGTGTTTGAAGTTGCAAAAATATACCCAGGAATCAGTTCTGTGAATACTTACTGCTTGTGTTCGGTTACTGTTGGGTATGTTCTCTAAATAGATTGAAGCCTGTCAATCTGCATAATCAGGCATGAGGTCTTGAGTTTTGAGTGGAATTGAAGGAAGAATCAAGTGAGCTATTCCCAATAGAACTCAAACAGTATTAGCTGCACTGTGAATTTGAAATTTGCCCATTTCTCATAAAGACTAAGCTTTCATTTAGAGATATACTTCTAAGTGACCATTGATTAAAATGACTAACATCAACACCATGTAGTTCTGTCTTGACAATTTTTTGGACAAGTAAGAGTATGTTAAATTTTAAAAAGAAAAAATTGGTGAGGGGTAGCTTTAATATATATTCCGGTTTTCTAGTGATTTCTGTAGTATTGTTGCTATAGTAACCACAGTGCATGAACATAGAGTTGGGGGGGGCAGGGAAAAATGCTTTATTTATTGGATTTCAATGAGTGGAGAAATGCACTTTTTCTGTCTGTGGTAAACAAATCATGGCAGTGACTGTCTCTTACCCTTCCTTTTAGATACCTCAAATAACTCCACCACCTGTAATGACATTGAAGAAGAAAAGATCTATTGGAGCTTTACTGAATCCTTTCTCTGTGCATACCCCCAAGGTATTGTGTGTAGAAATACCTTCAATCTTGATTTATAGTTTTGTTTTAAACTTATTTTGTTGCTTTTCTATGCAAGGGAAATGCCTTTTAATTAATTTTTATTTTTGTTTGAAATTGGGATTCCCATTCAATAAATAGTTCTATGTATTTCAAAAGTAGCATGTGCCTGCTTTTTTTCATAGTAAATTTTGTAGTAACTAGTATGTGTTTATTATAGGTATTACAACTGTGCTAAATGCAATAATTTTCCTCCCAGAAACAAGTATTTTTTTTGTAAACCTAGGTTACAGTAAAATAATTGAAGCTGTTGCATTAATACGACATAAAATCTTTTTATAAAGTGGGAACTGTCATTATCTCTGGTCAGGGTAGGACAGTTGAATATTTTTAGTATGAACATCTGACTAAATATTTAAAAACGTTACAGGCAGTTCCTTCAGGAAAAACTGCTTCCTCTGCCTCCAGAAAGGAGCCTCCATTAACTCCTATTCCTCTTAAATGTGCTGAATTTTCTGGTAAGTCTGATGTCAGGCAGAAGTACAAGGGTGTTGAGGAGTTGCTATCAAAAATTGGGGTCCCTATAGCCGGGCTCGGTGGCTCAGCCTGTAATCCCGCGCCTTTGGGAGACTGAGGTGAGTGGATTGCCTGAGCCTGCGGGTTCGAGACCCGCCTGGGCAGCGAGACCTCATCTCTACAATAAATCAAAAAATCAGCCGGGCGTGGTAGCGCATGCCGGTAAGTCCGGCTACTCGGAAGGCTGAGGCGGAAGGATCGCTGGAGCCCAGCAGGTTGAGGTTGCGGTGGCCGGGAGCGGCCACTGCACTCCAGTCTGGGTGACAGAGTGAGACTCCAACTCAAAAAAAAAAAAAAATTGGGGTCCCGTGTTGGAGGAGGTAGCAGTGATTTTGAAGGTATTGTGATGGCAAGTTTAAGTGTGAAAGATTTGAATTTATAGCACTAAAAGTTTAAAAACATCCAATTTGGAGATTAAAGAGAAATGAAAACATAGTTTAGAAAAGAGGTAGGGTGCTATTTCAGTGGCACTAACAATGTTTGATGAGAATGTTTGATGATGCCTATAGGAGAGTCTGTACAGGCAGAGCACATGGAAGTCAAGCAGGAGTCAGGGGTGATGGAGTTTGAAGATGGTGACTTTGATGAGCCCATGGAAGCTGAGGAGGTGAATGTGGAGCCTGTGGCTGCTAAGACTTGGGACCACGAGAGTGAGCCAGCAGAACGGGTGAAACATGAGGCAGATCCTGGAAAAGGGACTACGTCATACTTGTAAGAGCATTTTATGACTTTTTTGGCAAAAAGAATGACAATTATTTGGTTGGATTTTGAAAGAGTTTTTGGAAATGTGATTTCTGCAGAGGAAGTTTTCTCCCAGATGTCTCTTGTTGGGATATTGATCAGGAAGATGAGAGCAGTTTCTCCGCTCAAGAAGTTCAAGTGGATTCCAGTCACCTCCCATTGGTAAACGGGGCAGATGAGGAACAAGTATTCCAATTTTATTGGCTGGATGCTTATGAAGATCAGTACAGCCAACCAGGTAATCACACATAAGGTATACTATATGTCTTTAAAAGGAGTTGCACCTTTACCTTAAATACTTTAGTGATTATAATTGTCTCAGGTCAGCCTCCGCACTCCCTTACATACATTGTAAGAGAGCAGTATTCATTCATTGTGAGGTGCATGAGCCACCATGATGGAGAGGAGCTATGGTGTGAAGAATCCTTAAAGACACTTATTTCAAAAATAAGTTATATGTGGTTTTGGAGTGTTCTGTTTGTATGTCACCACTGATGTATATGAAGTTATAGAACTGCACTTGACTTTGAATAGAGTCAGTCATTGATTTGTCTATTCAGTGAATTTAAATGCTGGTTGTGTGCTAGGCATTAGGATGAATGAATAAGCTGGTCAGATTCCCTATACTATATTGGAGCTTACATTCTAGTGGGGTGGGAGTGGGTGGGGAAAAATCAGTAGTAAGTAAGATAAGTTCATAGATGATGTAAAGAAAATTAGGCAATAGCCAGGGGAGGCTTGTCTGAGGAGATGACCCTTGGGCTGAGATTTGAGACATGTGCAGGACTGAGGAAAAGTCATTTCAGCTAAGGAACCAATATGCTCAAAGACTTGGAGAGAGGAAGGAGGAGACCTGTGTATTTTTATCAGAGTAGTCAAGTGACAAGATTGATATAAAATGAAGTTGGAGATAAAGGCAAAGACCTGATAATGAAAGATCTTGAAAGCCATATTAAGGAGTTTGAAGCTTCTAAGAGCAATGGGGAGGCATTGGAGGGTTTTAAGTACAGGGGTTGGTGGTCACATAATTGGGTTTACATTTTAACAGGAAAACTCTGGTTTGTGTGGAGAATAGGCTCATGTGTGTGTTAGTCTGTGTGTGCACACACCTGGGGAGGGGTGGGCTGGAATGGGATCATGGGGAAGTGTGGCCCTGGAGATCAGTCAGTTCACGGCAAGGCTGCTAGTTACCTGGACCCTGGTGACTGGAGAGGAGAGAAGTGAAGGCATTTGACATGTATTTTGACACAAACTTGTCAATGGATTGGATGAGGGAGGTGACACAAAAGGAGGAATCAAGGATGATTCCCAGGCCATCCTAATGAGCTAATACTGTAAATTCCTGACTCACAAAAACCAGGAGGTTATCCAGTTTTCTTTTGTATCTCTTTGAGCCCTTCTTCATTGTGGGACTGGGCCTGATAAGGTCTGTCAGATTAATGTAAAATTCAGTATACATCCTTAAATTGAGTTGTCTTTATTTAGGTATTTTTTAAATCTACAGTAGATTCAAACTGTATTTCTCAAAGTGATTTCCTGCAAGCTTCATCCAGTGAAAATAGAAGGAGTACCTAGATGTCAGTTAAACAAGCGTATTAGGAAGAAGAGTAAATATTAACTATCAGACTTAAAGGCCAGATTTACCTCACAGATAATCAGGCATTGGCTTTAACTGGAAAGATGGGTGGAAACATTAATATGCTTCAACTTATCAGATATGTGTATAAACTCTTGAGCAATTTGAGTAGCATACTGCCATGGGCTAGCTTCTTAGGAAAAGATATGATCAGTCTTAGAAATGGTATCTTAATCTACTTTAGCTAGGACAAGATAATTTGATTAGACCCTCTCAGCTTTTTGATTACTTTGTTACTCTCTGCTGGAAGGTAGATTGGCAAGTATGATTAATGTGGCTGAGCAAATGATTTCCCAGGCATTGCTGAAACCCAGGGGGTACCATCTTCATGTGACCTTCCTAGAGCACAGCAGTGTGATTGGTGCTCCCTGGAGCTGTACAATACAGTGGGCCTACCCATCCCTGTATTACTTTCTTTTTTTTTTTTTTGAGTTGGAGTTTCACTCTGTTGCTCAGACTGGAGTGCAGTGGCCGCTCCCGGCCACTGCAGCCTCGACCTACTGGGCTCCGGCGATCCTTCCGCCTCAGCTTTCCAAGTAGCTGGAACTACAGGCGCGCGCTACCATGCCCGGCTCATTTTGATTTATTGTAGAGATGAGGTCTCGCCAAGTTGCCCAGGCGGATCACAAACCTGCGAGCTCAGGCAATTCACTCACCTTGGCCTCCCAAAGTGCGGGATTACCAGCTAAGCCACCGAGCCCGGCCCCCTGTATTACTTTGTATGCATTGCTGTGTCTGCTCAATGCTGCATTTCATTCCCTATCTTGATTAATGGTCCCATCAAAACTAGAAACCTTGGAGCCATCCTTGATTCCTTCGTTTTCCTCACTTCCCTCACCAAGTCTTGTTAGTTTTCGTCTCCTAAAGTAGACAACCTGTCTTCTCTTTCTCCTCACAACTATTACCCCTGATTTTTTTCTTGCCTTTCAAAACCATTGCACCAGCATTCTAACTGATCTGTTAGCTGTCATCCTCCACATAACTACTAGAGTGATCAGAAGGGTAAATCTGATTGTGTCATTTTTTATTTAAAAAAATCCTCTGTGGCTACTGCCTACAACATAAAGTTCAAACTTCCTAGCAAGGCTTCTGATGCCTGATTTCTATGAATTTTGTGCCCTAGAAATAGTTTCCTGATTGTATCTTGCTGTTCTTTATACCTGTGCCCCTTTACTCATTGCACATGAAAGGTTTCAGAGAACCAGTGTTGCATTTGCTGCTGTTACTGAGTTTGCTCTTGAAGCCTTGTGGGGTGTAAGAATGGGTAAAAGTGGATGGTGTACCCCTAAGGTAAATATGCCTGTGAAGCTTCAGATTGCCATTGTCAGTTGCTAAGGAATAGAAACTTAGAAAAAACAACCCTCTTTCCTTTGTGAAAATGAGTTTATACCTTTTGTTTACTAGTTGAAACTCTTATTAGTAACAGGGCAAGGGTCTAGAACTGCACTGTCCACGGTGGTAGCCACTGGCCACCTGTAGCTCTTTACATTTAAATTAATTAAAATGAAATAAAATTTAAACTTCAGCTTCTTCATCACTGGCCATGTTTTAAGTGTGCATAGCCACTTGTTGCTTATAGCTACCATGTTGGATGGCTCAGACACAGAACAATTCCGTCATCACCACAAATATCTATCAGTTAGTGCTGGTCTGTAGTGACAGGTGTTGGAGATCAAGATTGAAGCATAGATGTATTTGCAAAGCAACCAATTTATGTTATGTGTTGTTGTTGACTTCCTGGTACTGACCATAGCTATTGACAGACTTTTTCAACCAGTATTGGGAAATATTTTGCAGTTGAAAGAGGTGCTAATCTGTCATTGGTCTGTCATCCAAATGCTAAGGGAAAATAAAATTTTTAGTGCTGGAGAAGGCCTCAGAAATCATCTAGTTTAGTTACTCACTTAGAAAAAAAACTGACACTCTAAAAGATAAGGCAGTTACCTCTTTAGTGGCAGAAGTCTGGGCTTCTTACTCTCAGTCCACTCTGCTTTTTCGTGGTACTTCTCAAGTTGCATTCTATGCTATGGCACATCTTTCTCTTTTATTGATGCCAATGGGTTAAATAAGACAACTTTTTAAAAAGTCCTTTAATCTCAGAGGGTTGAACAGTTTCATCATGATAGCAGGTAATGATCATTGAGCTTTGGTGAAATCAATGCTGCTAATAAAACCGAAGTACTCCCAAAGACCCTGTTATTGTGTCTCACTTTCTTACAGATTCTAAGTAAGTCAGTTGTTGCTGAATGCTCCATAATTATGAAAAGAATCTTACTCTTTGCATATGGGAAGATATCCTGTCTTCATTATGACTTTTTCAAGGTTGAATAATCCTGACTGCACCTGGTTTCAGCTAGTAACTTTGGGGGGAATGTAATCTTTGTTTACTGTGATCTTTTTGTGGCAAATGAGGCATAAACAGTGTCAAATGTGTTTCATGAAGTGTGATATTAGTTTGACTGTAAAATGAGCTATTTGAATTTTTGAATCCAATATTAGGGTCTTTATTTTTCTTTGCATGGAATTTGGTTTTTCCATCTTTAACTGTTGTGAGGATGACTTTTAATTTTCTGAGCTACTCTGATTTTTTTCTTTTTAATCTCCCACAGTCCTCCCTTCCCTCTCCCCTGTCTTCCTTGCCTCTCCCCCCATCTGAAAATCACACAACTCTTGTAAGCATTTTAATCATCTGCAGACATGAAAATTCTTAGATCGTCTTACTTCTACCAGGACATGTGACAAAAGGAAGCATTGATGAGCAATCTTGTGAAACTGGGAGTAATTGGCCTTGTGAACAGTAGCCTTTGCATGTGCCAGAATTTTCTTAGTGTCTCAGATAAGTGGCTGTGTTGAGTAGCTATGTTGATTACTGCTCTCTGGAACCTGGAATTTTGCATAGTGACCATCTCTTGAGTTGGCTATCAAATCTTTGGAGTCCTTTCTTCATAGCCAGTTTTCATGAACAATGACTTGGTGTCTAGAAAGGCATGTTTTTACTTAGGGATTGCTAAAGGAAAGTATTTACTGATTTGGTTACTGAACATTTGCTAAACTGAAATAGAAGAAAAAGGAACATTGTAAACACTACCTAGCCAGATGTCTTAAGTAGCTGTGAGGTAGAAGGGTGAAATAGGAGATAATAGTAGGACCCTATTAAGAGATATTTATTGCTATCTGGAATAAGAAATATGAGATAAATTATGTTTTTCCTAAACACAGTTTTACACATAGAAAAATACTGATGTACTAGTTATATGATACATGAATATTGGTGTGTTTTTTGTTTTGTTTTGTTTTTTTGTTTTTTTGAGTTGGAGTCTCACTCTGTCGCTCAGACTGGAGTGCAGTGGCCGCTTCTGACCACTGCAACCTCGACCTGCTGGGTTCCGGCGATCCTTCCGCCTCAGCCTTCTGAGTAGCCGGAATTACAGGCATGTGCTACCACGCCCGGCTGATTTTTTGATTTATTGTAGAGATGAGGTCTCACCAAGTTGCCCAGGCGGGTCTCGAATCCGCAGGCTCAGACAATCCACTCACCTCAGCCTCCCAAAGCGCGGGATTACAGGCTGAGCCACTGAGCCCGGCTTGAATATTGATTTTTATTGGTAAGTACAAGTGCTAAAAAATAGAATTACTTTCTCAGATTTTTAAATTCTCACAAGAGGCTTAAATATGAGATTTGTTGAAAAATACTTTGCTTGTTTTGCTTCTCTTAATATGGATAATCCTAATTGTAGAGAAAATAGTTGCTCTGAGTTAGAGAATCATTTTGCCCCTTGTCCTCCCAGCGGTCACAGATTGTACCACTGTGATAGTATAGTAAGACATAACCGCTGAGTAAGGAACTGGTGCTGGGGAGTGGGCAGTGAATTTAAATTTGCTGTCAAATGAGTTATGAAGGCATAAATGTTTGGACTTTTTCAGTGAGCCTTTATGTTGCCTGTTTAATCTGCTGTAATGGAAATGTTTCTTTTCTTGTGCTTTTCCGTTGTTCTTTAGGTGTGGTATTTCTGTTTGGCAAGGTTTGGATTGAATCAGCTGAAACCCATGTGAGCTGTTGCATCATGGTGAAAAACATTGAGCGAACGCTTTACTTCCTTCCCCGTGAAATGGTAAACGTTAGTGATAAACTTTTAGTTTTCAGTAATTGTATATGCCATGCATTCTGTTTTCTGCTTCCAACTCTGTCCTTCAACAGAGCCATGAATTCTCCACAACCCTGATGCTTCTTTCTTGCTGCCTGGCTAGTGACTACTGATTGTCAACAACTCCATTAAAGATTGGGAAAAGTAGAAAAATGAAGTATAACTCGTTTTTTAAACTTGTTAGAGTGTAAAAGTGTCTGAGTTTTAGTATATAATGATTTCTTTTCTCTCATCCCTCATTTTCATAATAATCACAGTTGAGACTATAAAGCTCTAAAACGTGACATGGCATTTGTTCCATTTTCATGCTTTTGCTTCATAGTCAGCAGTAAAATTTCTCCATGGCCATTTAACAAGGTCAGTTTCATTTGTTCCTCCTTTTTTATTGGGACTTAACACCCCACTCCCCTCCCAGTCTCAGTTCCTTCCCATCTCAATTGAACTCTGAAATTTCTTATTCAGTATTTATAACACTTATTCTTCTGTTTTGTGCGATCATCTTTTATCTTTGATTTGCTTTTATTATGCTATTGAGAGGAATTGAGCATTGGGTTTAGTACATTTTGGGGGGTCTGTTTATATCTTTGAACTCACCTGTAAGACTGTTTCAATGAGTGAGGGTGAAAATTGGTGTAGACTTGGGTTTCTGGTGATTGAGAAGGTCTTATTTACAGATACTTTTTTCCCCCCTCTATTACCTTCTTTGGGAGAACAGAAAATTGATCTAAATACAGGGAAAGAAACAGGAACTCCAGTTGCGATGAAGGATGTTTATGATGAATTTGATGAGAAAATAGCTGCAAAATATAAAATTATGAAGTTCAAATCTAAGGTTTGTATTTGGTGATGCATTTTTTCCATCTCTTATTCATTTGTTGTTTGTTCATTTCTCGTCTTAGCAAATAGTTATTGCATATCTACTTCTTGCAGAATGCCTTCTGCATGGCTATAATTCACTGAATGGGAGTTTCATAGGTATGAATGTAAAAATAGTGTTTGTAAAAACTTTTTCCCCTCTTTATTAATTAACTCATAGCAAATTAATTGCCTCCAGTGCTTGCAACATGTCTTATGCTTATTCTGAAGTGGAGAAGAAACTGCTCTGGTCTTGTTTCTATTAGTTATTGCCAAAGTATTTTTGGTAAGAAGGTTAAGTAAGGTTTTATTTAAATCAGAGACTATGTTGCTATCTCCGCTAGAATGGAAACTTTCTATTCATGTGATATGTATGATAACTTGTCATGATTTTAGTGAGATATTGATGCCTTTGGCCATGATTGTGGAGGCTATAGCTTACTGACAATACTGGCTATCGGTAGTGATTGCAATAATGGGAGAATTGAATGACTGAAGATAAGGCTAACAATTTTAACTGTTTGAGCTGTGGATTGTAGCTGATGGGTCAAATCTTTAAAATTCTAGAAGCAATGTGGTATAATGGTGAAGAGCATAGGTGCTGGGGCTAAACTGCTTATGCTTTGTGTGACCGTGGATAAGTGCCAAGTGACTTTTCTCTCCTATTTCAAGAGTTACTGGAAGGGTTAAATCAGTTAATTCATATTAGGTGATTAGAACAGTTCTTGACCCTTAGCCAACACTCAGTAAATGGGAACTATAATTATAATGCTAATTATTTTTATTTTTATTTTTTGAGTTGGGGCTCTCACTTTTTCACCCAGGCTGGAATGCAGTGGCATGAACACAGCTCACCACAGCCTCTGACTCCTGGGCTCAGGTGATCCTCCCTTCTTAGCCTTCTGAGTAGCTGCTATTACAGACACATGCCACCATGCCTGGCTAATTTAAAAATTTTTTTTGTAGAGATGAGTTCTCCTTATGTTGCCTAGGTTGATCTCAAACTCCTGGGCTCAAGTAGTCCTCTTACCTTGGCCTTCCAAATTGCTGGGGTTACTGGTGTGAGCCACCACACCCTGCCTATAATGTTAATTATGTATTATTCTAGCAAGATGGATTGCTTAATATCAAAGAGTAGCAAGTGATTTAATGTATTAACATTGTAAAAAAAATTAATCTTTCATTGCTCTTCTTGAATGCAAATATTTCTAAGTTCTCTGGTGTCCAAGATAAGTCTTTTTAGCATTTTGTTACTGGTGTTTTTGTTCCAGTTGAAAGGGGACTTTTTGGCTTTATTTACTTTTGTGTTCTCTAAGGATTCTTGATGATTAAATACAGGAACATGTATTGTGTGTGTAATGCTTGCCCAATTAATTTGCAAAGTTTTTGTCTTAATGATTTTTAAAATATCTACTTACTCAGCCAGTGGAAAAGAACTATGCTTTTGAGATACCTGATGTTCCAGAAAAATCCGAGTACTTGGAAGTTAGATACTCGGTAAGTCAAACAAAGAAAATTACTGGGTTTTGTTTGAGAATGACACTTTTCTATTTTTGGACTTTCAACTGGCTTTCAGTTAGGAATATTGGCAGGTCTCCTCAAGCCCACAGTTCGTTGAGGTAGATTTACAGTAATTAATAATTGAAATGGATAAAATTAATTTAAGTACACTGCCTTTCTTGCCTTCAAGTATGCATCTTTAAATAAATAAATTGAAACAGTGCAACTCTTTGTCAAGTGTAATGAATGCCACATGATGGAGTTGGAGATTATTAGTCTGTTGAAATGTCCCTTGTGAGCAGTGGAAAGGTGAGAGAGGAGTGTCAGTAGCATTGCTATAGTGCTGCTCTTGCTCCTGTGACAGGCAAGGTCATTGCTGCAGGATGTTAATTAACTGGACCTTAACCTCCTTTTACCTCTGTTCTAGTGTTTTGATCTCACGATGTTGGAAAAGGGAAGCTTTGAAAAAGTATTTCTGACAGTGGCAATGAAAAGTACCATGGAAGCATTTTCAATGAGTCCCACTCTGTTGCTTTCATTCTTCTAATGGAGTGGTATTTACTGGGCTATTCTTTATCAGTAAGGCATGTACAGCTCTGGACAGAAATTCTCTTTTGGGGGAGCTTCATGGCCTATTTTTCTTCTAATGGGTGTCATCAAGATGCATTATTTTGTCATTGTGAATTGGTTTTGTTTCCTACTGTGAATTGTTTTGGATTTCATTTGTGGCAAATTACATTTCATATATATCAAAGGAATTTCTTCTGTGCTTCATAGAGAGGCTTTTGTTTATTTCAAATATAGACTTTGGAAAATGTGAAGTAATAGTTTTAAACAAAAAGATATATATATATTTTGCCTTTTTCAGGCTGAAATGCCACAACTTCCTCAGGATTTGAAAGGAGAAACTTTTTTCCATGTGTTTGGGACTAACACGTCTAGCTTGGAACTGTTCTTGATGAACAGAAAGATCAAAGGACCTTGTTGGCTTGAAGTAAAAAATCCACGTAAGGAAAAATACTTTAAAAACACTGCTAAGTAGATTGCTGATAGGTGTGGTTTTTAAAGGGGAAGTTAAGGAATTGTTCTATTTATTTTAGTGTGTCCACTTTCTTTTCTGTGTTTTTTTCTTCAAAGTTTTCCATGAGTAAGTAAAAGGAATACATTTGGAATCACTTTATCTCTGTGATACCTGTCTGTCTAGTTTGAGCAAGGTGTTAGTTAACCCTGGAGACCATTATGCTGTTGTTTGGATATACTTCGAAGCTAGCTGATGTTCTCCATAGTGAACTGTTGACCTTTGAAGATGAGAATTACTACTCAGTGTGAATCTTTCATGTTTGGCCTGTTGCCTGATGTTTGTCAGTATTTGCTTCTCTCATCTGTTTTGTTTTCATGAATCTCTAAAAATGTTTCATGATTAAGGCAGTGGTTTTTTTTTTTTAACTTATTTTGGGTCCTGGATTTTTTGGAGACTCTGATAAAAGCCATAGACATTTTTCCCCAGGAAAATGAACATATGTACACACACATGTGAGGATTTGCATACAACTACTTTTAGTTAGATGTTATAATGTGTTATTTTTATTAGAAGACAGGGTTGAAAAATTCTCAGTTAATCACAGATATCTTAATTATAGTAGTTTTTCTTTTTCAGTGAATAGCTATTGATCTGTTGTATCTATTCTCCTTCAGAGCTCTTGAATCAGCCAATCAGTTGGTGTAAAGTTGAGGCAATGGCTTTGAAACCAGACCTGGTGACTGTAATTAAGGATGTCAGTCCTCCTCCACTTGTGGTGATGTCTGTCAGCATGAAGACAATGCAGAATGCAAAGAACCATCAAAATGAGGTTTTTTTTTAAAAAAGGATAGATTTTGTACCTATGTTTTAGATACAATACTTGCCTGAACTTGTACAGCTTTTTTTCATGATAAAGTTGTTCTTTTTGGTGGGGAAAGAATACTAATTCACTACCAAACTCCATTTTGGAGAATGCATTTGTCTAGTGTTGGACTTTTTTTTCTAACACTTAAGTTGCTGGGCCTATTTTTGTGTATTAAATTTTTTATTTAGGAGAACTTTAAATGGACTCAGAGAGAATAATACAATAAACTTCCTATATTCATATGCAGCAGTTAGCAAGATTTTATCACTCTTGTTTATCCCTTCTTCCCTTTTCTTCTCTCGAAGTATTTTAAAGCTAGTCTCAGACATTGCACTGTTTTACTCCTGTATACCTTGGTATGCTTCTCTCAAAACATGCATACTTTCTTATATGATACCATTAGTACACCTAATAACATTAACAGTGATTCCTTGATATAATCTAAAATACCCAGTCCATACTTACATGACTCCATTTCTCAGAATGTTTTTTAACATGTGGTTTTTTTGAATCAGGATTCACAGGTGGCATTTAATTTCTGTGTCTCTTGGATCTCTTTTACATGGGAGCTAACTCCCACCTCCTCCAGTTTTTTCAGTGACATTGAATAATCAGATAATCACTGTTGGTTGTCTCATAGAATGTCCCATTTTCTGTATTTGCTTCAAAAAATAGTGTTGTTGAACTTTTTCCTCCCTACCAGGGGTTGGCAAACAATGGCCTGTGGGCCACATTCAGCACACCATGCTTTTATAAATAAAGTTTTGTTGTAACATAGCATGTCTGTAGCTGCTTTTGCACTACAGTGGCTGGGTTGAGTGGTTGTAACCATATGGCCTGTAAAGTCTAAAATATTTACTATCTGGCCCTTTATAGAAAAAGTGTGCTGATCCCTGTTCTATCCTTTATATTCCTGTATACTATAAGTTACTGCTAAAGGATCAGATTCAGGTTAGACTATTAGATTCAGGTTAGACTTTTCTAGACAAAATATTTTATAAGTAGTGCAATGTACTTTGTATTATATCATCAGAAGACACAGTGTTTGGCTAAAATGCTGTTAGTGAGGCTATGATTGATTAGAGGATTCAACTAGTGATAACCATTGTAGTTCTCTATCAGCTTTTCTTCTAACCTGAGGTTTTTATTATGTTTTAAATTTTTATTTTGAGTTGAAGGTCTCACTCTGTCACTCAGGCTTGGAGTACAGTGGCACGCTCATGGCTCACCACAGGCTTGACTTCCTGGGTTCAGGCAGTCCTTCCACTTCAGCCTTCCTAGAGTAACTGGGACTCTAGGTGTGTGCCACCATGCCTGGCTAATTTTTTGATTTTTTTGTAGAGATGAGGTCTTGCTGTGTTGCCCAGGCTTGTTTCAAACTCCTGGACTCAAGCGATCTTCCTGCCTCAGTCTCCCAAAGTGCTGGGATTACAGGAGTGAGCCGCCGCACCTGGCCTAATCTAAGGTTTTTAAACCTTGACACAATAGATATTTTGGGTTGGATAATTATTTGTTGTGGGGGCACTGTACTATGCATTTTAAAATGTTTAGCAACATCTTTGACCTTACCCCCTAGATGCTGGTAACCACCCTCCCCACTAGTTTTGACAGTCAAAAAATGCCTTCAGGCATCACTAGATGTTGGGGGTGGTGGTGGTTAAATGAATTATCCCCAGTTGAGAATCACTGATCTAATGACTTCATTTATTAACTGTTTTGTCCCTGAACTAGTTATTTCATTAGGAGTTGTAAAATGGTTGTTTTCTAATTCTGTCCATGTTTTATTAGTTAAAATTTTCTATGAAATTGAATTTTCTTCTTTAACCAGTATTATTTGGTTACACTGTAATAGTTTATACAAGATAGACAGGATAAATGCTTAATTTTTTCTCTTCCATTACCAATTTTTCAAGTAGGAAGTTGGGGACATATATTAACACGCAGTGGGGACTAATGCTTTATTTATTTATTTTTGTTGTTGTTACTTTTTGTAACTCCTTTGTTAAGGAATATCATTGTGACCACATGGATTTTATATACCTTCAGTATATTTTCATCTGTTGGATTCATTATTGTGTTTTTGATACTTAAATTTGTCTCACTTTGATCAGTGGGAGCTTTTTTTTTTATAATCAATATTTTTTATTCTGATATTGTGGGGTGCAGTTAAGGGTTAGGTATACAAATACGCTTTGTTCAGGCACCCTTTCGGAGCTTTTTAATGTTTCCTTCTAAGTCCTTATTGACATTGATGGGATCTTTTTTTTTTTTTTTTTTTTTTTTGAGTTGGAATCTCACTCTGTTGCCCAGACTGGAGTGCAGTGGCAGCTCCTGGCCACCGCAGCCTTGACCTGCTGGGCTCCGGCGATCCGTCTGCCTCAGTCTTCCAAGTAGCTGGAACTACAGGCGCGTGTAACCATGCCCGGCTAATTTTTTGATTTATTGTAGAGATGAAGTCTTGCCAAGTTGCCCAGGTGGGTCTCGAACCCGCGGGCTCAGGCAATTCACTCACCTCAGCCTCCCAAAGGCGCGGGATTACAGGCTGAGCCACCAAGCCCGGCTGGGGATCTTTTTTAACAGCATTTTAGTAGTATTTTCACTGTGATTTTTTTTGTGTATGATTTGATCTTTTAATAATAGTTAACACAGTAAATTACCATAATTAATAGTTAAGCATTTGGGAAGAGTTTAATTAGTACTTAGTTAAATTTTTAAAAAAAAGTATCCGTCCCCTAGTGCCCAGAGTGAGGTTTCCACATACCATTTCCTAATAAAGGAAATTAAATTCTGTGGAGTAATGGCTGATTCAGGGCAAGAAATGTCCAAGATATGTCTGGAACATCTTGTCATACCAGAAAGCAAGAATGATATTAAATCTACTGAAGATATGTCAAAAGGATTCAGGAATCAACTTGAAGAGTCTTCTACTGGCCAAAGATGGGACAGTGTGAGCATGATAAGAACAACTGCAACAGAGTGAAACACATCCCATTTATGAGTTCATAATGATACCATAAATAATAATAACACCATATTAGTTGCTTGTGTAGAAAGCTAGAGTACCAACTCATTATTTTGGAACCTGGTAAATAAAGGGAGTGAATCGGGAATTTAGTTTGACTTTTCTGAACACATACTATATATACCTCAAACATCCAAATAATTGATGAGGGGAAGTTTCTCTTCATAGAAAGTTTTCAGCTAATGATGAAGAACAGATAGAATCTTACCACTTTATAATCCCCAATGAAATAATGGATCTAGGCAATGATCGCCAGTGACTTAATATCACTAAAGTAAAGATAAGCAGACATTGATCAAGCCTTTAGACCTAACTATGAATTTATAAGCAGTACAGACAGAAAAACATGTTGAATGACACTATTGGAATACAAGCAATGGAATCCGTACTATAGGGCACTCTGTAGGACAAACAACCCAGTTTCTTCAACAAATAAATTATAGGGAAATGAAAGGTGGGGGGAGGTTGTATCTGTAGTTTTACTTATCAACTATTTTTAAAGTATGGGCCTTATTTGGTAATTAAAATTGAGATAATTAGAAAGCATGAAAATTTAAATCCTGCCTGAATATTTAATAAATTTAAGGAATTACTCTTAATTGTATTAGGTAAAATAATTGCATTATGATTATATTTTTAAACTTTTTATCTTTTAGAGTGATGGTTTTCAACAGGATGAGATTTTGCCCCTAAGGGGATGTTTGGTAATGTCTGAAGCCATTTCTGGTTGTCACAATTCAGGAGGTGGGGGGATGGGAGATGGTAATACTGGCATGTAGTGAGTATAGGCTAAGGATGCTGGTAAACATCCTCAGTGCACAGGACAGCCCCCACAACAAATAGTTATTAGGCTCAAAGTGTCAGTAGTGCCAAGATTGTGAAACCCTGTTATAGAGATGCATGGTGAAATATTTCTGGGTAAAATAATAGGTCTGGGTTTTGCTTCAAAATAAACTGGGGATAGACAGGAAGTGGGTAGGGCTATAGATGAGTAGGTAATTGAAAATGATGACTATGTAGGAGTTAATTTAATTTAATTTTTTTTTGAGTTGGAGTCTCACTGTCACCCAGACTGGAGTGTAGTGGCACGCTCCAGCCACCGCAACCTCGACCTGCTGGGGTCCAGCAATCCTTCTGCCTCAGCCTTCCAAGTAGCTGGAACTATGGGTGTGAGCTACCACACCCAGCTAATTTTTTATGTATTGTAGAGGCGAGGTCTCGCCAAGTTGCCCCGGTGGGTCTTGAACCTGCGGGCTCAGGCAATCTAGTCACCTTGGCTTCCAAAGTGCTGGGATTACAGGCTGAGCCACCGAGCCCAGCCAGGAGTTAATTTTATTATTGCCTATTTAAAAATATTTTTATAGTTAAAAAGTATTCATATGTACTTAAATGTGTATCTTCAAATATTCTTGGTTTTGGTGAGAATGCAGAACACATAGTGGATGTCTGATTAGTAACTCTTTTTCTTCTCTTTTCTTTGCAGATTATCGCTATGGCAGCTTTGATCCATCACAGTTTTGCATTAGATAAAGCACCCCCACGGCCTCCCTTTCAGTCACACTTTTGTGGTATGTTTTTCTTAAGCTGGTTTACTAACAGCTTGATTTTAGTTTTCTTATTTTTTCTCCAGCTGTTGGATCGGTAACTTGTTTTTCAAAAAATTGTTTCCAAGAGTAGTTAGTACATATTGTTAAAGAAGGATTTTTTTTTAACTGTGGAAACTTAAGTTTTATTGGATTGATTGCCTCCTAATCAGTTGGTTTATTTTGTTCTGGGAACAGAAGTCTGGAGGCAATTTGATTTCTTTTTTCTGTTTCAATGGTTACTTTATTGGGATTGAGTAATTTTTTTCCTGGGTCAAAATTAGACTTTAACTACTTTTTTTCCTGATACCATTCTAAAAGCCCATCATAGAAACCTGGCCAAAGTTTTTTCTGCGTGATGAGACAAGATGCCCGGGAATAAGTAGTTATTTACCTATTTTTTTTGGTGGGAGGGGGATGGTTATTGTAGTATCAAATTGGAGTTGGGTTGTGCTGTACATAAGCTTCACAAATGAAACAATTCCATGGAGTTCTGCATGTGTGTTTTATGAGTCTGTCTCCCAAGGAGGATCCTGACATATTTCATGTTGAGAGCTTGGCCAGTTAGATAAGGATTTTGTTGTCAAAAAAAAAAATAGAGTGAGAATAACATTATTGATCTATTTTTCCTGGGATCTTTTTCAGCCCAGAATCAGAGATTAACTTGAGCATCCTCTCTTGTCTTATTTCTTGGGTATTAGGAAAGTGGGACTAGGAAACATGCAGAGAAGGGAGTATGAGGTATGATTGCTGTGAATTTTACCCCTTAAATAGATAGGACACATGGAACAAAATGATGATAAGAATAGCTTGGAAAATATGTTGAAGGGAACACACTCACTAGCTCATTTCAACATGCATTCATTTACTTCCTCTACGTATGTCACTGTGTGAACAGCTATTGTGTATGGCAAAATACTTACGGTGTAATAGGGAAAGTCATTTTTATTTTTCTAACTTTGAAAAGGTTGTACTGAATTTCTTCACTGTATGCTGCTTGAGACTTTGGTGGTGGAAGATTTCCTTTGGGGAAGACTGTTAAAATCCTCCATTTTGACTTCAATGGATAGCAAACGTTTCATCAAAACCGTTTGAACAATAGTAGAGACTCAGGGTTCTGTGCTTGGTTGTTCTTTTGAGGTCCAACAACATGACCAATGGAAATACTTGATGATTCTCTTTTTTTTTTTTTTTTTTTTTTTGAGTTGGAGTCTCACTCCATTGCTCAGGCTGGAATGCAGTGGTACGCTGATGGCCACCCCAGCATCGACCTGTTGGGGTCTGGCAATTCTTCTGCCTCAGTTTTCTAAGTAGCTGGAACTACAGGCTGCTATCACGCCCAGCTGATTTTTTGTTTATTGTAGAGACGAGGTCTCGCCAAGTTGCCTGGGCTGGTCTCGAACCTGCAGGCTCAGGCAATCCACTCACCTCAGCCTCCCAAAGTACTGGATTACAGGCTGAGCCACCAAGCCCGGCTGATGGTTCTCTTAATTCTTTAGGGATTGGGGAGAAATTATTTTATTTAAGACAACTTCTGTTTGGAAACATGCAGTGTATATATACCTGAAATTGGACTAAAATGAATGTTGGAATCTTTATTTTTCCCTTTTTACAGTTGTGTCTAAACCAAAGGACTGTATTTTTCCATATGCTTTCAAAGAAGTAACTGAGAAAAAGGTAAAGAATTCATTATTTATTCCTTTTAAATATAAAGCACCTATTTGGAAAGAGAAAGATAAAAGGAAGATGATATGAACTGGTAGAAACAGGTTGTTCTATATTTTAATTTGTTAGATCTATTCTTGCTAGATTGGACTGTGGCATTTGCCCATTAAAATGTATTTGAAATATAAAACTAGAAATGTTTAATAATGTTTAAATGTTTCACCATCTGAAAATAATGGATTCTACACTATATTATTAGATAGATAGGCTCAAACCCTCCAATAGCCTAATTGGAAGCTTTTCCAAAATGCATGATCCCTTGATTACTGTTTTGGGAAAGTGTTGACCAGAGGGAAGCCAAGTGAAGTTGGGAATAGTTTTTATGTTAAAGGAACGTGTATTGGCACGGTTGATGTGAGCTGGCCAAAATTAATCAGTGATCTCTAAACTCCCAGTATTCTTCATGGTTTCTTAATAAAATGGAGGGGAAAGGGCAGAGTAGTATAAGGTAGTGAGTTTTTCACAAAGGTAAATACATATATTCTGAAGAATTTCTTTTTTTGGAGATTATGTTGCTTGTTTTATGAAATGATAGTGCTAAAAATTTTGTAGATTTAGTTTTAATGTCTTCATTGACAAAATTAAAAACCCTTTTGTCAAGTTCCACTTATTTCATTTGAAATTGGCTTGGGAAGCCCAATAGTCAGGGGTTACTATTAGATTAGGTTATTTTTTTGTGAAATGCTCTGAATTACCTATTGGAGTAAAATGACCTAGGAAAATTGCATTCGAGTCAAATTGATATTTTTTGGCTGGCCAAGTTATAGAAAATCATATAGCCATCACCTGCTATTTTAAGAGAGTTTTAATGAGTGGATTTTTTGAATACCTGATTTGTATTCAGTAATCCAAGTGGAAGCCTTTTATGTGACTATAGGTTTTATGTATACTTATAACACTTATAAATATATGTTTGTTTTTAGTCTAGTTTCTTATTTGTCAGTTCTTGTACCATCATTTAAGATCAGTTTCTACAATCCTTGGGATTTCTTTGCCTAGTAAATGCATAAACAGTAAAGTCTAACAGGGATTAAATAGGAAATATTTTTGATAAATACTCTGATTCCTGTGCTCTAAAATGTGTCCATATGCACAAGTACGTCCCTGTGGAGGGTCATTTCTGCAGTTGATGTTGCTCAGCACTTAAAATTTTGCTTTATTCAAATGCTTATTACTAGAATGAACTCCTCAGATTTTGTGCGATTATTGCCACAAAACCTGGAATCAGGAATTTCCTTGCCTTATTTAATTTGAAATGAATGGCTTCTTTTAACCCTAAAAAATGTTACCCTGGCTGAAAAAGAAGCCAAGGTACAGAACCTGAGAATTAAAGAGTCAGTGACTGATAATGTTTTTATTTAACAGAATGTGAAGGTTGAGGTTGCTGCTACAGAAAGAACACTGCTAGGTTTTTTTCTTGCAAAAGTTCACAAAATTGATCCTGATGTTATTGTGGTGAGTAGATGTTTAATTGTGTAGTTCTTTAGTTATTTTCAGTGTGACTTTATTGGTACTTTTGAGCAGCAAAGAATCTTTTAAGTTAAATGACGCTATGAACTGGTGGGAATTGTTACACTTTCTGCTAATAGGGAAAAAAATTCCCAGCCCACTGTAAGGTAGTTTTTTCTTTAATATAAAAGCAACCCATGAATTTTTTGTTGAAGTTTAGGATTCTTCAGTTATTTACATTTAGAGATCACATAAATAAGTAGACGTGTGTAAACTGTATCTCCAAAATTTTGGCTTAGTGGTCCAGTTGTATAGTGGTCACAGTAGTTAATTGACTCCCTTGGTTTGTGCAAATTACAAAACTAAGTATTTCAATTTTGTGAGCTTAATGGATCTCTATGAAATATGCCTTTGAGAACTCTGAACTAGGAATTTTTTTTTCTTTTGACAACCCACTGTGCTCCCATTACACAGTGAGAGCTAATAATTCATTGATTTGTTTTTGCCCCAAATCCTAAGACTTATAAAGCAATATTTTGCTTTTTATGTCCTCTGCCCTTCTTAGTTTGTAGGCTTTGGAATTTCTTTATTTGTTTCTTTTCTGAGTTAACAGATCAAATTATGTTTTTGAATTTTTTTTGGAGGAAAGTAGGCTATAAAATACCCATATTTTAAGTTGGTTACATAGAAGCCTTGCAAAAAAGTTTGCCCTTTTTCACGTTCAGTTCATTTTTTGTCTTGGATACCTTTTCTGGCAATGGTATAGCTAACGTCCTGAGAGCCTGTGGACTGTAACTAGTATCGCTGCACCAGCTTCCCTTAAATATTTCAGGACCCATATTTAAAGTGCCAAGAAGATTCTGTCTACAGTGTTGTATGGTGGTGCTCCTGTTCACTAGACCCTCAATTAGCCTCCAACAATATCTTGGGCCCCAAGGAAATGTCACGGAGCCTAGGATACCTGGCATGGCTTAGGGTGTTAGAGCCAAGTCTGTGAGAATTCAGATGTAAAATGAAATTCTGGCATGAATTTGAGTCCCTGATCCTTCAGGCATGATAATTTGGAAATGAGACCTCCTTAGGGGTCTTTGGGCCTTTGGATTTAATAGACAAAACTGGCATATTTATATAGTGATGTGGTATATATGTATAGTGTATGTGTGTATATATATATATATATATATATATATATATATATATATATATGTATGTATATTTGTGGAAAAATATACATAGCATAAAATTAACCATCTCGACTATTTTTTTTTTGATATAGGCAAATTGAATATACACCCACTCACAAATTGAATATATGTATTTGTATAAATTTAAGGAGTACAAGTACAGTTTTCTTACATGGATATATTGTATAGTGATGAAGTCTGGGCTTTTAGTGTAACTGTCACCCACATAGTGTACATTGTACCCATTAAGTAATTTCTCATCCCTCATCTCTTCCCACCCTCCTACTCTCTATGTTCTAAGTGTGAAGTTCAGTGGTATTAGCTACATTCATAGTGTTGTGTAACCATTACTATCCATCTAACTCTTTTCATCTTGTGTAACTGAAATTCTGTACTCATTAACTCCCCATTTCCCTAGTTGCTGGCAACCACCATTTTACTTTCTATGGTTTTGATTACTCTAAGCAGTAGTATATGTTTTTAATTAAAGTTAATGACCAACTAAATATATTTATTGATCTAAATTATTTTAATCTTCATCTAATTTTTTTTTTTTTGATTTGAAGTCTCACTCGGTCGCCCAGACTGGAGTGCAGTGGCCACTCTTGGCCACCGCAGCCTCGACCTGCTGGGCTCCGGCGATCCTTCCGCGTCAGCCTTCCAAGTAGCCGGAATTATAGGCATGCGCTACCACGCCCGGCTGATTTTTTGATTTATTGTAGAGATGAGGTCTCACTGCCCAGGTGGATCTCAAACCTGTGGGCTCAGGCAATCCACTCATCTCAGCCTCCCAAAGGCATGGGATTACAGGCTGAGCCACCAAGCCCGGCTTCATCTAATTTTTTTATAACTACAGACATGTGAACCATGTTATTCACATGTTGGAAATTGTAAATTATTATAGAAATGAAAAATCTGATTGCTCTGTACAGTATTTTTCCTTATTTTTAACAAGTTTTTAAAAACTATTCAGTGGTATTATATATTTATCTTGTTGCACATCGACTAAGGATTTAAATCATTAGTGTTTGAACTCATTTTTTAAGGAAGAATCAAAATGTAGTTCCTGAGTTTTGTAAGAAGTCTTATGTAAGCTGTCACACAACACAGGCAGGTTCTGTGTTTTTAAGGAAGCAAAATGAAATTGTTTGAATGCAGCTTTTACTTATCACATAAAAAGTATAGGACATTAAATTTGCATTTGCCTCTGAGACTGTGAAGCATGAGCTGCAAATTAAAAGACATCGTATGAACCTTGCATCAATTAGGATAAAATAAAGTTTATTCCAGCAATCTTCTTAGCAGCCTTGTTAATGTCAAGGCTAATGAATGCTGCTGATGAATAAATTCCTGAAGAAGAAAGGACCCCAATCGGAGGTAAGCGCATGATGTCTTCAATTAGAGACCAGAAAAAGAAAGGGCAAAGAAATTCTGTGTGTATGAAGATAAATCCTCTAATTTGCATTTGTTATAACATTATCGGCTGCCTTCTTTTTCTGACTAGGGTCATAATATTTATGGTTTTGAACTGGAAGTACTACTGCAGAGAATTAATGTGTGCAAAGTTCCTCACTGGTCCAAGATAGGTCGACTGAAGCGACTCAACATGCCAAAGCTTGGGGTAATAATAATTTTCAAAATCCTACTTCCTTATTTGACTTTTTTTTGTATGGGGTAGAACTACAAGGAAACATACTTTGCTATTATTTTTTTTTTTTAGTTGGAATCTCACTCTGTCACCCAGACTGGAGTGCAGTGGCCGCTCCCGGCTACCGCAGCCTCGACCTACTGCGCTCCGGTGATCCTTCTGCCTCAGCCTTCCAAGTAGCTGGAACTACAGGCGTGCATTACCATGCCCGGCTAGTTTTTTATTTATTGTAGAGATGAGGTCTCGCCAAGTTGCCCAGGCTGGTCTCGAACCCGCGGGCTCAGGCAGTCCACTCACCTCAGCCTCCCAAAGTGCGGAATTACAGGCTGAGCCACCGAGCCCGGCCATACTTTATTTTTTAAAATAGGAATTGGTTGTCTTGTGATAGGAACTTATGATAGTACATTTTTAACTGGCATTAAACATCTTTTTCTTTGAATTCAGTATTTGTTTGTAAAAGCCTCTGGTAGTTTTTGAAATCCTCGGTTGGCATTCAGGAGTAGTGACTAAAGATAGCACAAACATGTTACCTTCATTTTGTCATTCCAGAAGTGATAGCCCTTAGGGCAGGGTTGCAGGGTTCAGAAATTATTGAGCATTGCCATTCAAGAAGAATTTGGTGCCTCAGCCTCTAATCCCGGCACTTTGGGACTCTGAGGTGGGAGACGGGAGGATTGGTTGAGCCCAGGAGTTCTAGAGCAGCCTAGGCAGCATAGGAAGACCTCATCTCTGCAAAAAAAAAAAAGAAAGAAAGAAAAGAAAAGAAAATTAGCTGGGCATGGTGGTTCGTGTTTGTAGCCCCAGCTACTTGGGAGACTGAGACAGGAGGATCACTTGAGTCCAGTAGGTCAAGGCTGCAGTGAGCTGTTATCATGCTACTGTTCTCAGCCTTGGTGACAGAGTGAGATGCTGACTCAAAGAAAAAAAAAAGAATAAGAATTTTTGAAGAATTAGAATTAATGGAAAGGAGCTGATGTTGAATGTATAATAAGGTAATATTGCTTGATTAAATCTTGTGATTAAAAAAGAAAACAATAGACTAAATGCTTTCTGTGTTACTTATACCTCTCATAACAGCTCTGATTTTATTTTATAGAAATTCTTGCAGGAGTAATGTAACTTGTTCAAGATCATGTAACTAGTAAGGGAAAGAATTGAGATTTGAACCTGGGCCTAACTGATTCTTTCAAAGCCTGTGTACTTTTCATTCTATCTGCTTGCTTCATGTGTGGAAGTTGTGGTTTTTGTATAAAGCATCTTTTTCCTAAACCTAATATTGCTCAGTATTTGAAATCTTATTTTACTTAAAGCCTATAAATAAAACGGACATTTTGCCTCATCAGAAAAGTTAGGAGTCTATACCTTTTATAATGTTCTTTAGAGGATTCTGCTGTTGTAGATTAGAGTTGGGGCCACTGCTCTTGCTTCTTTCCCTATTCATATCTTTAAAGTGGTAGAGTCGTTATTAATACTTCATCTGAACAATTACTTAGTTCTTTACCTTTATCCCCTTTGAGATTTTCTTAACATGGCATATTTTCAGTGAGGTCTCTATTTAGGGTACAGTGCTCCCAAATTCCTTGATTCCCCTCACCCTGCTCTACTTTCCCCCTTTTCCATATACTTATTGCCTCCTAAAACTGTAATTTTTTGTTTATGATGTCTGGTTTTTATTACATGTCTCAAATGAGGTCAGGAATCTTTTCTATTTTGAGCACTGCTATATCCCAAACACCTAGAAGAGTGTCAGATACATAGTAAATGTTCAAAAATATTTGATTGATAAGTGGAAGAATGAGAGTTTCTTCATTATAATTTTGGGGCCAGATTTGAAATAGGTTAGAACAAAATATTCTCAGTCTCTGCTCTTTCATGGAATTTGTTTTTTGTCCCCATTTTGTAGGGCCGGGGTGGATTTGGTGAAAGAAATGCTACCTGTGGTCGAATGATCTGTGATGTGGAAATTTCAGCAAAGGAGTTGATTCGTTGTAAAAGTTACCATCTGTCTGAACTTGTTCAACAAATTCTGAGAACTGAAAGGATTGTAATCCCAATAGAAAATGTACGAAATATGTACAGGTATGAGCCTGGATTCTTTTGAATTTGTCTGTCTTGAAATTAACAGCAGGAAGCCAATACTATCCTTAGGCTGAAGGGACATGAGCCATTGGTGCTGTAGAGGGGAAATTGTTTGTCTTCACATTAGTACTACCATCTTTTCCATTACTTTCATAATTTGAACTAGTTCACCTCTTGAATTATTCTAATTTGATCAGTTTATCTATCTTTCTTGCCTTTGTTAACACCATCTTGATGTTTCCTAACAGTAGCTTGGAAATTGATATGAAATTTAGATTTCTACTCTTTTTTTTTTGAGTTGGAGTCTCACTCTGTCTCCCAGACTGGAGTGCAGTGGCCGCTCCCGGCCACTGCAACCTCGACCTGCTGGGCTCCGGCGATCCTTCCTTCTCAGCTTTCTGAGTAGCCAGAATTACAGGCGCGCGCTACCACGCCCGGCTAATTTTTTGATTTATTGTAGAGATGAGGTCTCGCCTGCCCAGGCGGGTCTTGAACCCGCGGGCTCAGGCAATCCACTCACCTCAGCTGAGCCACCGAGCCCGGCTTAGATTTCTACTCTTAATTCATTTATTCAGGAATTAATGTAGATATTTTGGAAATATAAAAACTGAGCAGTCATTAAGTTATGTAGAGATATGTTTGTGTATTTCTTTCTCCTACCTCTCTGGCCATTTCTCATTTATTCCTGCCAGTTCCTTCTAAGTCCTTCTTTGGGTTGCTTCTCTTTTCTGTCTGTGCTCCCTCTCTAGGTGATCTCATTGAGTCCTAGGAACTTAAATACCATGTGGGTACTGATGATTCTCACCCATGTATCTTCAGTTTAGACCTCCCTAAATTCTGGACTCAGTGTACCTACTTACCTATCATACTTGATTTTTAATATGAGCCTCCAGTTTGTTCGAAAATGAGTTCCTGATCTTTTACCCCAGGTTCTTCCTGTAGTCTTTCCAAATTAATGACAACTGTATTTTTACATTACCACTGGAAACCTCCAAAGTCATCTTCAGCCCAAAACCTTTGAGGCATCCTTGATTCCTCTTTCTGACATCTGACTGTAGATCTATCAGGAAATCCTGTCAGCTCTATCTTCTAAAAATATTTAGATCTGACTACTACTTTCACTTCTGTTGGACCCACCCTTGTCCAAGCCACTGTCCTCTTATTCCAGTATTACTGGGTTTATATACCTGTCTTCTACTTTTGTCCTTGTGGTATAATGTCAATTCAGGACCAGAATTATTCTGCTAAAATTAAGTCAGATATGGTGCTGTGCTCAAAATCTTTCAGTGACTCTGTTTTATTCAGAGTAAAAACCAAAATCCTTACTTTGACTTACACGGTCCTATACAATATGTCTTTGTGCCATTAATTCTGTCCTTAACTTTTATTCCTCTTTCCATTATTCTTTCTGATCCAAGTCATATTGGTCTCCTTCCTAGTACTGGAACGGCCAGATTTGTACTCATCTCAGGGCCTTTGAATGTTCTGTTCTAATATGAATGCTCTTCCCTTAGATGAAAAATTCATCTGTTAATATAAGACTTGCTCCCTCACGTCTTCTGGGTCTTTATTCTTAGTGAAATCTTCCCTAGTTTCCTAACTAACATTTTAGTCTCTGCTTCTGATACTTAATATTCCCTTTGTTTCTTAACTTTTTCTCCTTAACACTCAGCATTTTATGCATACTATATATTTCATTTTTTTCTTTTTTATACTCTGTCTCCCCCATGAGAAACAGGGCTTTTTGTCTGTTTTGGTAACACCAGTGCTTGGCACATGCAATGTATACTTACTGGATGGAATGAGTTAAGGATTTAGGTAATTTTCAGGTTCACAGTTAATATATAATCTCATCTTATGGGACTTTCTTGTGGTTTGGAAAAAGGCATTGGGATCAGTTGTATGAATGAATTCCTAGTTACATACTTAATGATTTTATTTTAAATTGTTACCCAAGCCAAGGTGCCATTGCTCTGAATTTACTTATACCAAGAATTTCTTGTAATATTTTATGAAGTTCTGATTATAAGTCATTATTTCTTTTAATTACTTGATTCTGTTTCATTCTTACTTACAGTGAATCTTCTCAACTGTTGTACCTGTTGGAACATACCTGGAAAGATGCCAGGTTCATTTTGCAGATCATGTGTGAGCTAAATGTTCTTCCATTAGCATTGCAGATCACTAACATCGCTGGGAACATTATGGTAAATTTAACTTAGGGGGAAAAAGCATTTCCTGTTGGATTCAGTGTTTGCTTGGGGTAGTTGTTATATGATAATGAGTCTAAATGCATGCTTATAAAATGAGTAACTTGGATTCTGAAAGCTGGGGTTCTTTTGTAAAAGAAGAACTGGTTAGGAGAAGGGGAGGAATGCCAGGTGCAGCGTGTTGAAATTTGGGCTAACATGAGGATCGTCTCTCTAACATCTGGATGTATCTTTTTGGTGGAGTGGTCCATTTGAGAGTAAAGAATAGCCAAGTTGTATTTTAAGTTCTCTTTGTTTCCTTTAACTATAATGCTTAAAGAAAATGTTAGCAATAATTTAGTACCTTTTTTTTTTTTAAAGCAGCCCTTGTTATTAGGAATAAATTTGAAGGAGGTGCTGTGATTAAACTTAACAACTCAAAGTTGCTTTTGTTCATTGTGGTTTGAGCTCAAGTTTTAAAAAGAAATTCTGTTCAATAGTCCAGGACACTGATGGGTGGACGGTCCGAGCGTAATGAATTCTTGTTGCTTCATGCATTTTATGAAAACAACTATATTGTGCCTGACAAGCAGATTTTCAGAAAGACTCAGCAAAAACTGGTGGGTCCAAAATTGTATGGTATTTTGCTTTTTCTTATCCCCCTCGCCTTTATATTACCTAGATAGCCTTTTTTGCTGTGATAATATCTGCTTCCGAAAAAATCCATCCTCTGTGTGTTTGTATTGTGTCATGTTTATTTCCTTGTGTTTGTGTGTTCGTTTCCTTTTCTACTTTTCTCTGTAAAGACAAAGTTATTTGTAAAATATGAAATTATTTGAGGAAAGCATTAGACCTCTCTGATGGGTGACCATACATGGAAAATGTTTTGACCCTGTACCCCTACCCAAAGTTAAATACCAGTTAAACTTTTTATTTTCTGAAACCTATGAGCCTTTATTTTTATGTTGCATTTTTCTGTACTAGTATGATTAAGGTCACCACAATTGGGTTTCTGAAGTGGTCTCTATCACTTAGGAATGAAAACTTAGCTTAGCTACTGTTTTATTAGCATTTGTAGTAACTTATTCAGAATGGAAATTGAATGTTAAAATGTGATTCAGGTTTTTATATTTGCTTATTTATGTACATTATTAAAATTGGTATAGGGAATATTAATTTAGAGGACTTTAACTTCTGCTGAGGTATTGAATGTTGGTCATTAATAAACTACTTAGGGATGAATTTTCAGTATATGGATGTACTTATTTTATGGTGTTCATATTAATGGGAGTAATGATAAGGCCCACATGAAATAGTTTGTATTTTTATATCATGATTGTTGGAATAGTGAATTTAAGATATACCCTCAAATGTTATATAATATGAAAAGTTGTATTTTTAAATATCCATTGACTTAAAATTATGAAATTTTTGTGATTTTAGCACCATTTGAAAGTAGAATTTGCATATTTGTTTAGGAAACTATCATGCTTGGTATTCATTTGGATTTATGAATGTATTAGAATAGCTGTCTTTCCCTACAGATAGGACCACTAACTAAAAGTAAATCATGTTTGTTGGAACTAAGTACTGCAGTTGGAAAAGAGGGAATTGTAAAACTTTTGTATTAGTTTGTTCATTCCTGATTGACTGGTGAAGTTTTCTTTCCATTTGATATTAGGGTGATGAAGATGAAGAAATTGATGGCGATACCAATAAATATAAGAAAGGACGTAAGAAAGCAGCTTATGCTGGAGGCTTGGTTTTGGACCCTAAAGTTGGTAAGGCTGGGCAGCAAATTGATTTGCCTCTGTTGTTAAGGAATTTCTTAATGTAGGGGTAGGCTTGAGAAATTATAAGACCTGAATTATATCTTATAGGTCAGCAAATGTCTCTTAATGACCTTATTATCTTTTGTTCTGGGAAAATCTTGTTTGCCAGTCACTTGATATGGAATTAATGTGAAATTTTTTTGCAGTATTCCAATACGTTTTTTTGTATGGACACTGAAATTTAAATTTCATATAGTTTCCATATGTCATGAAATATTCTGTTTTTTATTTTTTCCAGCCATTTAGAAATGTAAAAGCTATTCTTAGCTCATAGGTTGTACAAAAACAGACAGAAGGTTGGATTTGGTCTGCACCTAGTTTTGTCAACCCCTGGTCCAGTATATATATAGCTGGTTCTTCTGTGGTAGGAGCGTACCTTTGTCTTCTGTCCACTCTGTGAGCAAGGTCTTTGCCACAGAAAGTACAGATAGTAACCACCAAATTTAACTTTAACAGGAAGAGTAACTTTTCCTGTTGTCATAATTGTTGAAGAAGATGTTTTGGGTACATAGAGCTAGAAAGAACTTTTTTTTTTAGGTGGGAAAGCAGGATTTATTGAGAGGACAGAAAAGCTCCCAGAGCAGGAGGGGGCACAAGGGGTTACCTGAACGAATCTTAAAAAAGTTGTTTTTAACCTTTTTCAATTGTATAGTTTAGTGGTAATGTTAAGTATATCAATATTGTTGCATAGGGATTCGTATGAATTTTATCAAGTAACTTGATCTCTGAGTAGACATTTTTGAAAAAAGTGATTTTATTATTAATTGTAATGAAACAGAGCAATAGTACTTTGGTGTTAGATAGATCTGGGTTTGAATTCTATGTGATCTTGAGTTACCTGTTAACCTCTGTAAGCCTCAGTAACTTCAGTTTCCTCTTCTGTAAAATGGAGTTAAGAATAATATTTTCCACCAAAGAATTGAAAGAATAAAAGTGATTGTTTAGTGCCGGACACAGAGTAAGCTATCAATGTATGCTTCCAATTGTTATTACTGTCTTTATAGTGGACATTTATTTTTAAACAGTTTCTTCTCAAGGTGAAGATAACTTTTTGTAAATGTCCTAGATAAATATAGTAGCTTTCTGTTCACCCTTTGCAAGGAAAAAGGGTGGATCGTTCCACTACTGACATATATATATATATACAGGGGTGCCAAAAAATATATACACATTTTAAGTATGACATTAATTCAAAAGATGGCGTTAATCAAATGGATGCTAGCATCACCATGTGACAGACAGGATAGTCAAAGAAAATAGCAGAAGCACAGTTGAGTGGACATCATACTACACATAGCTGCTGTAATTTAATTCAACTTTGAAAAGTAATACATAGATAACATCTCTTAAAATGTGTATACATTTTTTGGCCCCCCCCCCCCCTTATGTTTCTTGTTTGATTTTTAGCACAGTTTGTGTATAGAAATGGGCTGTCCATTTTATTCTTTGAAGGTACAGTTGTAAAAAATATGTAAACCACTCACTAGGGTTTTATTTGGGGTGGGAATGGGAGAGTAGGTAGGAGGGAATGCTTACTTTATTTATTTTTTATCTTTTATTTTTTTGAGGTGGAATCTCACTCTGTTGCCCAGGCTGGAGTGCAGTGGCACACTCGGCCACCCCAGCGTCGACCTGCTGGGCTCCGGCGATCCTTCCACCTCAGCCTTCCAAGTAACTGGAACTGCAGGCGCACACTACCACGCCCAGCTAATTTTTGATTTATTATAGAGACGAGGTCTCACCAAGTTGTCTGGGCTGGTCTCGAACCCATGGGCTCAGGCAGTCCACTCACCTTGGCCTCCCAAAGTGCTGGGATTACATGCTGAGCCACTGAGCCCAGCCTAGGAATGCTTACTTTAAAGGAGAGCTTAAAAACATTTTTTTTTTTGAAATGGCTATGGCACCTCTTTAAAATAATTGATATAGGAAGGTGTTTGCCCATAATAATGGTGTGCTTTGGGGATTGCTGGGGAAAGGTCTGATTGTAGCTGGTTCTAAAGAGAGATAGAATCTTTTCAGTTTTTCACTCTAATCCAAATCATTTTATGGAGTGGTAGTTGTCTCTCTTTTGACCCCTTTTGTGTGGTTCATAACTCTGGATAGTGTATAGTTTCTAATATACTTTACAATATACTGCTTCTAATATGATACTTTGACAATTCTGCTTTCCTATAGACTTATTTTGACATGTGGCTTTTTTATTTCAGGTTTTTATGATAAGTTCATTTTGCTTCTGGATTTCAATAGTTTATATCCTTCCATCATTCAGGAATTTAACATTTGTTTTACGACAGTGCAAAGAATTGCTTCAGCGGCACAGAAAGTTACAGAGGTTTGTATTTAATCTGGGACTCTTGAAATTAAGGTTAAAGTAATTGCTTAAAGAAGGGAGAGAACCAAAGGAGTCAGCATTCAAGTTTTCCCTCTTAAAGGATACATTAATTATGTTCTTTCTTAGTGGTCCTAAAGGGAGAAGGGTTGGGTAGAAAGAGACTCAGACTACTATTTTGTCTTTGAAAAATAGCTTTATTGTGGTATAATTTACATACAATACAAACTGCCTGTGAAGGGCAATAGCTTTTAGTATATTTGCAGAATTTGCAACCATCACCACAGTTTTAGGTCATTTTCATTATTTCCAAAAAAAACTTTTTAGCTGTCACCTCCTCAGTCTCTTTATTCCTCCAAGTTCTAGGCAGTCACTAATCTTTTTCTTGTATAGATTTGTATATTCTGGACATTCATATAAATGGAATCATGCAATATATAGCCTTTTGTATCTGGTTTATTTCACTTAGCATAATATTTTCAAGGTTTATCTGTGTTGTAGCATGTGTTAGTACTTCATCCCTTTGTATTGCCAGATGATATTCCATTGTAATAGATACACACACTATATTTTGTCTACTTTTTATGTATTATTTTTCTTCTTTTTTTTTTTTTGGTATACATGGCAGAAGATGTCTATTTGCCCTCTGGCTCCTGAATTTATAGATCCTTTAGTTCCAACCACATCCTTGGGAGTTGTTTTTCAGTCCCAATTCCATATTCCTAGAAGAGAGAATCTGTTAGGCTTGCCTAGGTCAATGAGCACCCCTGGTCCCTATCACCTGTGACTATAGGAGTGGCTTCACAGAGTACAAGTCTGGCTGCTAAGGATGGGCCTTACTGTGGGAATAGAAGATACTTTTCAGAGAAGGTATTGGATAGACAGCCCCAAAAAGTATTTACTATGTTCAATTAATGTTTTTTGAACTCTGTTCCATATTGTGATAATTCTCATTGTCCAACTTGTATCCCCCCAACCTGTGCCCACCACCATTTTGTTTATTTGAACTTTCTAGTTTGGATTCTGGATATATAATAGAATCATTTTAGAGTTAGAAGAGAACTTAGAGATCATCTAAGAAATACTATACATGTAGCAATTTGTAGATTCTGTATCATTTTCATGCATAGTACCTACTTGTTCTTCAGAACAGTTAGTATCATACAGGCAATGGTGATAGGGCTGGGAGTGGATTATTGCTGTAAATAAATTGAAACATGTACCAAGATCTCTTTAATGAGTTTACTGTCATCATCTGCTATATTGGAAAACAATAGGTCCCTATTACTATTATAAGAATGTTCATCTGAAGATATTGATCTTTATAAAATCCAATGCTTGGTAAATGCTGAGTTTCTAAATGGCATTGACTTGACATGCTTTAATCCAAGAGGTTTATTTTTAATTCTCAACCTTTGAAAGGGCAAGTGTGCCTGACTTTTCTTTGCAGCCTGTTAATAGAATTAATGGAGGCTTGAGAAAAATGGTCTAATACTTTCTCTGCTGTAAATTTTAATATAAGAAGACTGCTGGTTGCTTTTCTATTCTACCGATTGCACAGCAATTTATGGGTAAAAGGTACTACATAAATGATAAGGAATATATATGTATATTAATTTTTAGAAATGTCATGACCTATTTAAATGTGCTTCAAACTCTTAAAAGAAATTTGCTGATTTAGTAGTTAGCTTTTTATTTTTAGTCCAAAGCATTTACTATAATTGCTATGATTCTCCATAGTTTAAAAACTATAGCATTTTGTTTGGTAGTAAAAATGATTTAAAACAGTAGTTTAGCTGCTGGTTATTTATTTATTTTATCCTAGATGTCTGTCTTAGCATTTGTATTTTAAAAACAATTTCTCCAAACATGTTGCTCTTGAATGTTGTTGAGGAGAGATTAGTAGAATGTGTAAAAATGCATCCCTTAAATGAAATCTAAATTCGTGAGAAACTACAAGGGTAAGAGATACTGGGAATGACAAAAATCCGAATATCACATGTTCTCACTCATATAATGGACCTTGAACATCCAATGCAATACTATGAGAAAATGATGGATGGTACTGGGAAACTATGGGGGGGAGGGGGATGGGATTAACAGTAGCAAATATCTGTCGGGGGATGGGAAAACACTTCTTATCTACAGGGTGCCTGAATGAAACGTCATTGTACACCTACCCTTAACTGTACCCCACAAAACCATAATAAAAAATACTGATTAATGAAAAAAAAAAAAAAGAATTAGGAGAAAAGAGGGCAATGTTGACTTGTTCTACAACCCTCTCAGCTCTTTTCTTTACTACCCCGTGCGTTGTTGACCTTATATAAGAAGGTAGCTTTTTAACATGTGATCATGGGGTAAAGCTCCCACAAAATATTATTTTAGAAATTTATTTCACAGAAGTTTGATTTGTGTGAAATTTCTGTTGTGTGTTTATCAGGATGGAGAACAAGAACATATCCCTGAGTTGCCAGATCCAGGCTTAGAAATGGGCATTTTGCCTAGAGAGATCCGGAAACTGGTAGAGCGGAGAAAACAAGTCAAACAGCTAATGAAACAGCAAGATTTAAACCCAGACCTTGTTCTTCAGGTATATCTTTTTACTAAGAGATTTGTGAGTGACAGTTTCAGCTTTTAGAATTTGATATTTAGGAGTGAAATTTGATTGTTTAGGATGTGGTAGGCAAATGTTTGTGCTCATTTTAAGTTAGTGGGTAGGTAACTATTCAAAAATACTAGAGTTCCTCTGAATGGAAGTCACCTCTATCTGCAAACACTGTATCTGAGTGAGATCCTTCTGACTCCTGGGAGCTCTGGAGATTGTATTTACTTGCTTCTAGGAGGTTAGGAAACCATGGATCCAGCAGGACCTGTTGAGTAAAAGTTTCTATGTTTTTCAGGGATATTAAGGTTTTCACCTTCTCATTTGTGATCTAGAAAGACATCTAATGTAATGTTTAGGCATCTGCAAATAATACTGTTTGTCTTTTGTCCTTGTGTGGCCTGCAGTATGACATTCGGCAGAAGGCTTTGAAGCTCACGGCGAACAGTATGTACGGTTGCCTGGGATTTTCCTATAGCAGATTTTATGCCAAATCACTGGCTGCCTTGGTGACATACAAAGGAAGGGAGGTAAATGGCATAATAACAGTCACATCTCTAAATATGGGAATATTTTTAACTATACGTGTTATAGTGTGGGAGAGTCAAGATTGTTATCTACTTATACAGCTTCAAATGCAGTACCCTTTTCTTAGGACAAGTTTGAGACAGATAGGCATTTAAATAAGGATTTATTAATTCATCTGTGTATGTGTGTGTATGTGTGTGTGTGTGTGTGTGTGAGAGAGAGAGAGAGAGAGAGAGAGAGAGAGATTATTTATTAAACATCTATTATAAACACATATAATAGTGGGGATAGAGTATCAAACAAGATATAAAAGTTCCCTGCTACCATGAGGCTTACATTTTATCCAGGGTGTGATGGGGTGGGGGTTGGGGGGGCATGGGTTGGGGATGTGGGGTAAGGAGAGGGTAGATTGGGAAAACAGACTGTAAATAAGTAAATAAACAAGTATAAGAAGTAACTAAGAACTATGGTGGAAGTAAATGCTCTGTAGATCATTAAAACAGGGTGATAGGCTAGAAAATGTTTAGATGACTAGCTTAGATTTGTCAGAGATGGCTTCTTTGAGGAGATGATATGAATGCGACCTAAGTGACATAAGGGAGCTATTTTTTTTTTTTTTTTACCAGTGGATTAGTTTGGAGTGTGAGTGAAAGGGAGAAAGCAGGAGGATAGCTACTGGAGCCTTGTACTGAGATGGAGGAAACTGGGAAAGAGGGATTAAGACTTCTATTTTGGATGTGTTGCCTTTTGACATGAGTAACAGATCTCTAGACATAATAAGTAGGCAGTTGGTTGTATAAATCCAGAATTCCAGGAGAATATCAGGATTGGAGTTTGTAAGTAAGGCTTTATTGGGACAGGGCTAAGCTCACTTGTTTATGTATTATCTATGGCTACTTTTGTGTTATGACGGTAGAGTTGAATAGTCAAGGAGGCTTGCTTGGCTCACAAACCCTAATGTATTTATTGTCTGGCTTTTTTTAGAAAAAAAGTTTGCTGACCCCTGCTTTAGAGTCTAGACAGCTGTCCAGTAGAACTTTAAGATGATGAAAAATGTCCTCCATCTGTATTGTCCAATACAGTAGTCACTAGCTACAAGTGGCTAATGAGCACTTGATATCACGTTAGTGCCGACTAGCTGAGTAACCAGATTTTTAGGTTTCTTTACTTATAATTAAAATGAATTTAAATTTAATAGCCACATGTGCCTAGTGGATACTGTACTGGACAGTGCAAATCTAGCTGGTATATAACACAGATATCAGGGTGTTCAGAGTCATTCTTCTGTTGGCAGCCCTGTCTCAAAGCCTTGGCTTTAGGGCACACTGAGGAAGGGGAAAACATGTATTGAATACCAGTAATGTGTTAGAAGCTTTCATATGAATTATTTCATTACAACCACACAAGAATTATTTGATACAGGTAATAATGTTCCCATTTTGCAGATGAGGAAGCTAAGACTCAAAGAGGTGAAGTATAACAAGTAGCTGTTTTAAATGTGAATTCGTGTCTTCCTGAATGTAAGTCTTACAGTACGTTAGGGTTATCTCCTCCATCTCCGGATGTCTTTTATGACTGTGGTTCTACTTTATATTTTACCTCTTATTTCTGGAAGATCATATTTTTTGGTCCTCTTCTCAAGGTATAGGCCTTTTTTATATAAGAAAGATATAGATGTATTAGAGGCTAGTTGAAGTGAGGGAAGGATGCTTTCAGTTTCTTAGCCTAAGTTTACTTCAGAATTATTTAAATTTTATTTCTGTATATGTATCCAGTGGCTTCTGATAGAATACCGTCTTATTTTTGTATTAGGAAATGCACTCACTATGCCCCAACTGGGTGATAATACATGGGTTGACTATTGAGATTGGATCAAGGTTACTCTTAAGTTTCTCACGAGAGGCAATAGTTGACAATTTACTCCCTTGGAGAGTGCCTCTTGCTGTTGGGAAATCCCTGTTGTTACATTTTCTGCATTGGCTCAGAAATCCGCAAGCTTAAAAGGGCACTGTTGATAATGATAAGCCCCAAATTTGTCCAATGATCTCCCCTACCCTCCTAATTCATTGTGTTTAGGGGAAATCTTTTCATTTAGCTGGATTTTTAATAGGGAGTCTAAGCTCAATTTTAATTTTTCTATTGCATAAGATATAACAATAAAAAAATCTTGAAAAAATTATTAAAAATCCGTGCTCTCCCCACTAAAAAATCTTTAATAAACTATTAAAAATCTGTGCTCTTCCAACTAAAAAACAAATAATTTCATACAAATCTAGAAATAATCATATGTGATTTAAATTCTTGGTTTCCACTTTCCCCTTTTCTTTTTCCCCTTTGCTGTTTCACAGAAATAGTGATAAATATAGTAACTGTGGAAAGTAGCCCTTCAAAGTAATATGAGGTTAATGAGAAATAATAATTACACAGTTGCTCCCTGGAAATCTTATTCTAGAAGAAGATCCAAAGTCATCTACAGATAGTAAAAATGATTGTTGAAGTATTGGTGATAATTATTAGCACTGATAGATGAAAATAGTCTACACGATGATCTTTCTTTGGGTTTGCTAGCTTTTTCATATATGCTATTAGGTCTTTGTGATTTGTAAGCATCTCTTAATTATTAAAGAGGTGGGAAGAGTGAAATAACAATGAGAGTCAATTTGCTGAGATTTTGGAATACCTTTGTAACTTATTAAACTAGTGTCTTTGGTGATAAGATAGAATGGACAAAGTAATATAGTAACCTGAAGATCCTACTTTTAAAGTTCTTGTAGTATAAGTTGGATTAAGGTTCAAGTGGAAATTAATGAGAAAGAAACCTGGTAGCATGCCATTGCAAAAGATCAGAAAATGTTGCATTTAATTAATACACAGTTTGGGGAGGCCTTGAAGCTCCCCTTCTTCTTTTGTTTTTTAAGTCTATCTTGTGTTTGCTCAGTTTTTTTGGAATCATGCAGGTTTGGCTCTGGCGACCTAATAATTTCTGTAATCAAATGTATTATGGCTGCTAGAGTACTCAGAGTAATTACTAATTGTACTTTTAGAAACAGGTTTATAATAAAAGTGCTAATAGTTGTGTCAAATGGACATCAATATTGTCTTTTCACAGGTGTGATCTTTCAAACTTAGTCTTCCATAATTTTGAATTGCTCAGTGGTAGAGGGATTAGTTAATGGTTAAAGAATTGTATGAGGGATCTCACAGTGTGCAAGTTATTGTTAAAAATAATGAAGTCAGTGTTTCCAGAGAGTCATATGAAAACTTCATTTATAGACTCTCAAAAGTGACTCTATACAGTTGCCATCTGTATTTGTGTTTGTTCTCAGTGTATGTGTTGAGAAGCATAAAGAAGAAATAGGTAAGCCTACAGCACTGAGTGGACATGGTATTTTTAAACCACAAAGAAACTGGTATCAGTTGTCAAGTATCTGATGTGGTAATTGAAGTGACTGTTCACTAGATGGCGATAGACACCCTGAGATCATTAATCAATTAAAGATTTTATTCTGTGAACAATAGTGAAGAGCATTTAATGATTTAAGTCGGTCCACATTTTAGACTTTCATTAATTTTAAAAGTATTAAAATCTAAAACTGGCACAGAGGATTGTAATAGTCTGCTTAGTGTTTAAAATTATGATGAATTTTTGAATTGTTTTATTGATAATAACAATTATTTAATTTATCAGGGCAAACTAATTCATCTATCAGGTAACTAATTCCTATGTCTGGCCATGGAGCTACAATACATAATTCCCTCACTCGTAGTATTAGAGGCTAATCTAAAGGGAATTGGAAATGATTTTGATATATAATTTTGCCCCTTTAATTTTTTTATTGAGACGTTTAAAACTTACTACATAATATAAGTGTACTCATCACATAATCCTTAGTGTAATGGTAATGTTTGTTATGGAATAATTGGTACTTACTGACATTGGTATTATTGTATTTTTCTACTCTTGTTATTTTTGTGCCCTTGAGAAAACCATTTTTGGTCTGGATTTCTGATTCTATTTAAAGTGAATATGTGCTCTAATGTTTGGATGTAGAGTTCATTCATTTTCATTTTCTCACTTGATAGGCTGGAATGAGTCTATGCCAGCCTGCTTGCTGACCAATCCTAGATTGCTTAGATTTGGGTTGTGTTTGGAGCTAAAATTTGTGCATTTAGAAAATATATCCAAATCATTAATGCAAACATTATAATCTGGGCAAGCCTTTTTGGGATTTTCTTGGAGATGTGGTAGCACCTGTCAAAAGCCATTGGGAATGGCACTGGGACAGGGGCTCTAACTTTTGTTGGTGTCAGTGGTGAAAGAGAATGAGTAAATATGGAAAATCTTACAATTAAGTGTTAAGGAAGTCTTTTATCTTTACCTTGAAATAAGCAAAAATTTCATTTTTCCAAACTTTTTCCTTAAAAACATTCTAATTTTCTTTAAAAATTAAAAGCAATAAGATATAGAGACAACTAAAGACCATTTCCTCTCACTCTCTCATTTCTTTTTCTTTTTCCTCAATGGTAACTAACTACTTGCCCAGGGTTTGTTTTTATCCTCTTGTCCATGGTTTTTTGTTTTGCTTTTACAACATGTGTGGGTACATATACATGTGATGCATTACAAGTTTTTACCACGTATGTATCATGCTATACATAGTCTTTTGCAGTTTGAAAAAAAAAGGGAAAACCCCTACTATGTATAATTTTAAGTATATTCATCTTGATACACTTTTAGATTTGATTCATTCATGTTAACTATTATTTAATATTTCCATGAATACGTGTAGCACGGTATGTTTTTTATTCACCTATCTTCCACATTTTTAGGTTTTCAGGTTTTCATTTGTCTTAATTTTTTGCTGTTACAAACAGTTCTATGGCAGGCAACAACACCTGTGTGTGAGTTTCTGTAGTGTATTTCTTAGAGTAGAATTTGCACTATATCCACAAGCAGTGTCTGAGATATTATTGATAAGAGCAACTATTTAATTTATCATAGGAAGCTAAACTCTGTTATCAAACAGTTAAATTTATATCTCTGTCGGGAGCCATAATACTTAATTCCCTCAGTCACAGTATCAGAGGCTAACCTAAAGAGATTAGAAATGATTTTGATATACAGTTTGCCTCTTTGAATTTTTTATTTTTCTGTTGAGGGATTGTAAACTTACTATATACTTGTAAACATACTTGGTTCGTAATCCTTAGTATTCCATATTCTTGCAGCACTTGTTATTATCAGAATTTTTTATTTTTTACCAGTCTCATGAGTATGAAATGGTATCTCATTGTGATTTTAATTTGCATTTTCTTAGTTATAGTTAAACTGGACATCTTTTCATGTGTTCTAATTATTAACGCTTGTATTTTATTGTTTGAATTGCCTGTATGAGCATATATGTCCTATTGTGTATGGTTGTATGTCTCTTAGTATACTCAAAAGCTAATCCTTGTTTGGTCATTTGTATTGCGAATATCTTTTTTAGTCTGTGACTTATCCTTTAACTTTATTTGTAGTCTTTTATTGTGTAGAGGTTTCTAATTTTAATGCCAAATATTTGATATTTTTCCTCTTTATATTATGTGGTTTTTTTTTTTGTTTTTTTTTTACAAGAGATCTTTCCAGTGACATAGACATTTTCCTCTTTTCTTCTAAAAGCTGCAAAGTTTGGCTCTTCTCGTTAGTTCTTTAAATTAGAGATCTAACTATATTTTGTCTGTTTCCTTGCAGAGCTGTTGAACTTGTTTTTCTATTTCCCAGGGTTGGCAAACTATGACCCACAGCCTGTTTTTGTAAATGAAATTTTATTGGGATGCAGACCCACACATTTGTTTATGGCTGTATTTGCACTACAACAACAGAATTGAGTAGTTGCTACAGAGACTGAGTGACCTGCAAAGCCTAAAATATGTCCTATTTGACCTTTAACAGAAAAAGTTTGCTGACCCTGGTTTAAAAGATAGTCATGAGTAATGGAAGAGTAACTTTCATTTCTAATGGTAGCAGTTATAATTGGTGAAAATAGAGAAATATACACTAAAGGTAAGAAGAAGGAATGAAAACAATCTTTCAGACACATAAAACATAGATTTTTGAAGTTTTGCTAGTTTTTAGATTGTTATGTGAGAACTTATCTTAACCCAAGTAGAGCGAGGAGGAGGTCTGTGCATCCTCTGAAGTTGTATGTAACATTTTGTGTCTCTCTGCATATGTGTACTTTTTTGGGGAAGTAGAGTTCATAGCATTTAAGAGATTTTCAAAGGAGATTGTGATACAAAAATGGTATAGAACTGCTGGTTTTTATATGTCATTTCTGCCTTCTTCTTATATAGCTTGAGGAGAAACTTTAGCCTTAAAAATGCATGCTTTTGTCACCTAAAACAAGGCAATGTGAAGAATTTTCTTTCCAGACCAGACCCATGGAAACTGTGTGGGTGGTAGGAGGGAAGAGTTCTAATTCTGTCTTCAGAATTTTAATAGCCACCATTAAGACTACTTTTAACTTCAGCTGACCTACTAACAATTGATTTTTTTAAAATATGGGAATTTCTTTTAAAGCTAAAATGAAGGTTTAATATGTTTTGGGAGAAGTATTTGTTAAAAAAAAGCAATATCCTTCTTTAGTGCTCATAGATTACTTTATCACTTTTAAAGTTGTTTACATTATAAAATTCAAAGCCAGATAAACCTTTTTTTTTACTTTTTATTGTCATTTCAGGGATGTTTGGGTTCTAAATTCTTTGCAGTTATTCAGAACTGATAACATGCTATTCAGCTTTATTAAGTCACTTTCTACTAATCCAGAATTTGTGGTAATTCAGATGGAATGAGTTGAAATTCTCCTTACTACAAATTTATAGTTATTTTGGAGCCTAAATTCTTTTCATATACCCTTAAATCCAGGTTGAGTATCTTTAACCCCAAAATCCAAAGTGCTCCAAAGTCTGAAACTTTTTGAGTGCTGGCATGGTGCTCAAAGGAAATGCTCTTTGGAGCATTTTGGATTCCAGATTTTCAGATTAGGTTTGTTCAACCAGTACAATGCAAGTATTCCAAAATCTGAAAAAAAATTCAAAATTCGAAAACACTCTGGTCCCAAGCATTTGGTATAAGGGACACTTATCCTGTACTATATTGGCATCTCAACTGCAGATCATTTGTATTGATGAACTTGACCTAAGGAACATCTACATTTACCTATTTATTTGTCTGCATCCTTTCTGAAAATTGATGAAAGTAATGTTGGTAAATGTAAAGATGTGAAGAGGAAGCTCTAATTTGGAAGCACCCCATAGGAGAACATTCCAGATTATAGTAACTTAGACTTTCAGTATTTGCGAGAAATGCAATGACCAAAAATTAAAATATATAGAATAATTCATGCTTATCACATTATTACATTAATGCTTATAGTAATAAGCATATGCAATATATACTTTGCATATGACAGGCAGGTAATATATATACTATATATTACATATATACATATATTACATATATAGTATTCTATTATTTAAAAAATGTTGCATTTATAGAGATAAATAAGTAGATTACACTTAGGCCTGATTTGGATTACTCTATATGCTTGAAAACACCAAGTATTTCTTTCAAAATAGCCAAAAATTTAGACTTGAGACAAATTCAGAATGATCTTGCCTTTCTTTCTTAATAGTTGGAAACTAGCACCTCTTAGATGCCTGGACATTGGCCTCTGTGTACCTTTTGGGGTTTTGGACATTGAAAGATATAGGTTGAAGAGGATACAAGATGTCAATGTTAGAGGCAGCTGGAAAGAGAAAGACTAAGTCAAATCCTCTCTGAGGTCTGTGAGAATAAGAGAAGAAAGCTTCATCAAGGAGATTATTTAGGTGCTTTCTTATTTAACCCCTTTGCATTTACTGAAGTTTTTGAGTAGTTGCTGTGTCTTTGTTTTTTATGAACTTTGGGGAATCTAGGCACTGGCCCATTTGCCATGATGATGCAAGTCTTTTTCAGAGGAGGAGCTCCTACGCACACACATTCTACCACTAAGTGTCTTTGGCAATAAGAGATGGCCCTGGGGTTGTGGGTTAGCCTCCGCAGTCTTGCTGAATCTTCTGTCAGTACTAACCTTCAGAGTTCCAGGACTTCTTTCATTAAGGAAGATGGGATTTTCTTATTCTCAATCTAAATTTTTGCCTTTTATCACCCATATGTTGGATTTTTGTTGTGGGTCTGCATAAACTAATATCAGTGCCTAAACTTTTTTTTTATTAACAAAAATCAAAACAAAAATCTATGGCCATAAATTATTTCTATAATTCTCCCATCTTCACTTCTGTTCAGTTTGTCAGAGAGCACACTTTAGACATTTTTGTGTTCCACTTAGCACCTAACCCTGTTCCCTCCACAGTGGATGCTTGTTTGCCTCATTTCTGGAATCACACTCACCTAGGAGTTTCTTTAATTACAGATTGGTAAACGTGGAGGTTGTGTTTCCTTCCTCTCCTCTGTCCCTCTTTCCGTCCCTCCCTCCGTCCCTTCCTCCCTCCCTGCCTCCCTCTCTCCTTCTACCAGATATGTTGGACAAAGGTGAAAAATGTTGCATTTTTAAAAGAAGATTTGACATTTAAGCCTATTTTGAGTTTATAAGAATGACCAGGACACTCCGAACAAGAAAATGGATACTTTGTGTGTTTGTAATAGGCAGTTTTATTTGAGAAGACAGGGATGGAATATTTTTGCCTTGATATTTTGCCCTTTTAATTACTGAAATCATTGGGAATGTGACTAAGGATGAAAAGATAACTACTAGAAGACTGATCTTATGTCAGCGTCACTGATCTCTGTTGAGATAAAGTTTCATTACTTTGAATCGAATCACATAAATTGAGTTCTGGAAATCTCTCTTTCTTTTCCACCCCTCACCAGAATGAGTGACTTTCTGCTAACCCAAATTCTTCCACTTTCTATATATGTGAACATTTTATATAAATTTCTTTTGGTATATGTTTCTTTTTCATAAGCTGCGTGTTATTTGACAGGTGTTCTAAAGCTCCTTGCTCTGGCAATGAACCAAGATGACAGAGCAGTCATGATTTCGAAAGTGCCATTCCCTCCTTGTTAAGAGATAAAAAGAAAAGTGTGAAGTTATTAACCACTACTCACCAGTGGCATAGAAATTGGGGTAAGGTTTAATTGTTTGATTCTGTAGTCAGTCTGTATAGGTAATTTCCTGGATACTCTTAAGGAGAGAGGAAAATAGCCATATAACTTCACTTTTTTCTCTCACATCATTTTTTTTTCTCCCTTCACAAATTGTAGATAGATGGATTTAAGAGAAAGGATCATTAGAAAACCAAAATATTGACCTCATGGGCTTTCCCTTTCCTCATCTGCCCAGGCAACAGATTTATGGGTGATATGGCAATACTCAACGACCTTGCAAATTTTCCATCCCCAAATGAATCAGATGCCCACGTATGTGAATCTGATGGTATACATGATGTTACTACACTCTTTCTATGCTTTAGTCATGCTGGGTATATTTATTACTAATTGGAAGAACCTATTTTGGCAGCCTGGGCTGTCTGGTGACTTGAACATGCTGACTATACAACACTATAGTCAGACCTGTTAAAGACACATCCATGTCAAATTTAAAAACAGAACAAGCTCATCAGACTTATGGCTCAAGACTGGTTAACTGAAGAAAGATTAATAGAATTAGTGCTTTTTGTTTGTGTTTCACCACTTCATTGGGTAGCATAAGCCTGTGTCAATTTGGCAGATCATAAATACTATGTTAAATTACAATGAGCTGAGAGTTTGGTAAATTGTGGGAATTTTGGAAGGCAGAGAGAAGAACAGTTTTATGTATGTGTGTATGTGTTAAGAAGCTGTTTGAGTTTAAGCTGGGGATTCTTGAATCCTGTGGTTATAGTTTCAGAGATCTTGTACCTACTTAAAATTTAGTGCTGGTGTCAGGTTGTACAGCTGTCCTTGTTTCCTTTTTATTATTAATTTTTGTGGTTGAATTGGCTTGTATACCTTTTAAACTTGACTGTATTAAAGTCTCAAAATTGAAATTTTGTTCTTTAAAAATTCCTTCTCTCTTTTAAAAAGCAATATGAAGTGGAATGTAACTGAAAAATGAATCTCTACTCACATTTTTAAGAGAACCACAAAGCATGAGTGATTTCCAGAAATGGTTTATTTATAATTTTTAGAATTCTTCTAATTACTAATTCTGTATAGACTTAGGCTTAGTTTTCCTTTACCTATTTTGATTGGCTTTCTTGTTTTACATTGAACAAAAGATTTGCTATTTCGAGGCTAGTGATGAAATTTTTTTTGCCTTAAGGCTATGAGTTGAGTGGGGATGGGAGTGGCACAAAGATATTGTTTCTTTCATAATTTGGAGTGTCAGACATTTGTCTGTATTTGTTTCAGAGTTGTTTTGATTTTTTCTTTTTTTGCCCCTGCTGAATTAACCATGGACTACATTTTCAGCCCTGTGCAGGCGGGTAGTGTGCCTTCTGCAGTCAGGGAGGAGGAGGGTTGGGGAAAGGGATAAGTTCATTGGCTATTAATAATGTACATTGTTCTTGAGGCCCCATGCAATGTCTGAGCACCAGCCAACACGGTAGGGTGCATGTTCTATTTATGTTGGTCTGCATGGTGTGATGCAGTGGACAGCTGATAATTTAATCACAGGAAACATCCGGATATTTCTTCTTTGATGGAGTCCTAATAGGACAGAAAAAAATAACTTGTTTTCAGAAGATTGACTTAGAATGGGTTAATATATTTAATTCAATTATTGGTTCTTACCTCATAGCCAGAAATTCTTCAAACAATATTTGCTGAGTGTGTACATGGAGAGAAATGGAGACAAATGACATTGCTTGTGACCTGCAGGCTTGAGAGAAAAGCCTTAGGCAATGATTCCAATAAAACTAGAGCTAGAGCCTGGGAGGCCAAACTCGTGATTACTTACTAGTAAACAAGAGAAAGAATCTTCTGTAGGTGCAAAAACTATGCAGAAATGCCTGAGTATGCACTGGAGAAAACCCTGGACTGGACACCAAAGGTGCCACACTCACCCACTTGTTTGCTTTGTATGACTTTGATCAAGTCAGCCAATTTGCCTCTGGTTTTCTGTTCATCAGAATGTACTAGATGACGATGATTACTGCACAGTGGGCTTCAGTTACAAAGCACCTTAACATAGGTAGCCCATCTACTTTTATTTCTCAGAACAACCCAGAGGAAGCATTCGTGCAAGGCACTGAGAACCTACCAGGTATCAGGTGTGGTACTAGTGTTGGAGAGGCAGTAGTTGTAAACTTAAGTATTCAATGACCTTGTCCTCATGGAGTTTTCTGTCTAGCAGGTGAGAGCCGTTAATGGGCAAGTGAATAATTATGCCATTCTGAAAGAAAATAAGTGCTAAGAGAAGGAATATGAATTTCCAAGTGCTGATAGTAAAAGCCCTTGACCTGGACTGAAAAAAAATAAAAGTTTTCCTGAGCCTGTGTCACTTGAGCCGAGATCTGCAGAGTGTGGGTTGCAGTTAACTAGGTAAAGAGTTGTAGGAATAAGCATTCTAGGGTAAGGGATAGCATGTGCGAGGATCATTTGGTGGGTAGAAGCATAATGTGGCCAAGGAACTGTGAGAAGGCTGAGATAGCTGGAGTGTAGAAAGGAAGAGGAGAATGATGGGAGGTGAGGCTGGAGAGGTGACCAGGGTCATACCATGCGGTCCTTGCAGGCTATGTTGAGCAAGGGGCAGACGTTAATGGGTTTTGTGTTGAGGAGATTGGCTCACATTTACATTTCGAGAAGATCACTCTGGCTGAGTGAATTGAAGGGGTCAGAGTGGATGAGGGGAAACTAATTAGTAGGCTATTATTAGAGCTGTATTCCAGGCAAGCAATGATGGTAGCTTGGCTGGTGTGATGGCGGTCAGAGGAAGGAGGAGGACACAGACATGAGGGAGATTTAGGAGAAAAACAATCAGCAAAACTTGGTGATAGACTGAATGTGGAGCTTAGGATGGGGAAGGTATCAAGATCAACTCCTAGCTGTCTGACTTGTGCAGGTATATGGATGGGATGCCTTTCACTGAGGTAAAGAGCACTGGAAGATGACCAGGTTTGGGGTGTGGGTAGGGGAAATAATAGACAATATGGTTTTGGACATGATAATTTTGAGGTGGCAGGATATAAATTGAAGAGTTACAGTTTTTAGAGGTAAATTAAGCCATGGATATGGATGGGATTACTTTGGGAGACAGGAGAAAGTGGAAAGAAAAGTGGGTGTAGAACTCAGTCTTAAGCATCCCCAGTATTTTAATGGCTTGATGGAAGAGGATAGGCTTAACAAGTAGGCTGTAAAAGAGCAGCCAAGAAGAGGTGAGAACACATAGTGTCATGGAAGCCAGTAAAGAGTGTTTTAGGCAAGTAGTGGGCAACTGTTGGGTAGAAGTGCTGATGATTTTGAATTTTGAATTTTTGGACATGGAAGTGAACGTTGACCTTAACTGGTGCTGTTTGAGTGCAGTAATAGTGGTGAGGCTGATTTGCTATAGGAAGATATTTTAATTATCGACAGTTTATAGATGAGGAATTTGAGGCACAGGGAAATGACTTGTAAAACAACTACGTGGCAGAACTAGAATCTAGGCCTAAGTTCAGAGGCCTCAGACTCCCTGTTGTCACTGTTATACATACTACCTCCAGCCTGCTACCCGGTAAATCCGTGGACCAAGGAGGCAAACACAGCTGTGTCCTGACTCTGCTTCTTCCTGGGGTGGGGTTATACTGACTAGTTATCTTACTTCTCTGAGCCTCAGCTTTCTCATTTTTAGTAATAGTAACTACTAATTAGTTACTAATAGTAATGGGGTTGTTGGGAAAATTAAATGAGATAATATATTTTAATGCCTTGAAGAGTGTTTGAAGCATAATAAGAACTTAGTAAATGTTAGCTAAAATATAAACCCTTCTGCTGTCTTCCCTCTCCTCAGAGCCTCTCCTATCTCCAACTACATTTTTTTCCTTTGAATGCTTAACAATCTGCTCGGAAAAGGCTAATTTGTATGCTATTTGCCAAATTATTTAAGTTAGTGTTTTTTTTTGAGTTGGAGTCTCACTCTGTCATCCAATCTGGAGTGCAGTGGCATGCTCACAGCTACCACAGCCTCAACCTGCTGGGTTCAGGCAATCCTTCCACCTCAGCCTTCCAAGTAGCTGGAACCACAGGCACATGCCACCACACCCGGCTAATTTTTTAATTTATTGTAGAGACAAGTTCTTGCCAAGTTTCCTGGGCTGGTCTTGAATCCCTGGGTTCAGGCAATCCTCTTACCTCTGCCTCCCAAAGTGCTGATATTGCAAGTGTGAGCTACTGCACCTGGTGCTATTTTAAAATTTATTCATGTACCCATCTCCCAGAATTAATACATGCTAATATTTTGCCATAACTGTTTCAGATTTTCTTGTAAATAAAAGAAAACATTACAAATAGTTAATGTCTGCGACGTGTACCTTTCCCCAATCTCCTCCTTCCCTCTCCAGAGCCAACTATTATGAAATTAATGTCTTTCCTTTTTTTGTAGTTTTGTTATCTAGGAATGTGCCCACTTAATTTATGTGAATGATACCATATTTGAGTTTCATCATTGTGTGTTTGAATGATATCCATGTTGCTACCTACAAATCTGATCATTGACTTGAACTGCTCTGTAGCATTCCATCATATGAGTACTCTACAGTTTATTTTTCCCTTTCTCAACTGATGGTCATTTAGATTGTCATCAGTATTTCAGTGTTATGAAAAGTAAGCGTTCCTGTCTGTGACTCTTTGTATACAGGTGCAAGAGTTTCTCTGTCATGTTCTTTTCTAGCTCAGCACTGTTTCATTCCCATTTTGGCACTCATCATTGTGTAATCACTGACTTGTGTTTGCTTGTTTATATGCATCTTTGTTATTCAACTGAGTTATATTAGGGTAGGGAGTGTGTTTAACTCACTTCTAGTCACATAGCACCTAGCATGGGCCTTGACACAGTAGGTTCTTGGTTCGTATCTGTTGAATTAATTCAGCTACCTGCCTTTCATCTACCTATCTGTCTTGAGTAGTTCATTTCTTTGACTCTGGAACTTTGGTTTTCAGATTTCTGAAGAAAGGTGTGGACTGATGAGTTGCCAAATCCTATGGTAGAGATTGCAGGTGATTAGGTAAATGTGGCATAGAAAGGAGATGAAGAGAAAAAAAGTTTTAAATACTTTGTTTTGGACTAAACCCTTTCTCATCTCAAAACTTGGAGGTGACTGATGAAATGGGGCTACCTGAATTAGTAGTTTTCATTATTAAAGGAGCTAGGTTGATCAGCTGTGGTCTCCTTTCATATCTGTAGCATTGCTTTGTCATAGAATTTTTTGGGGGTCGGAGGATTTTGTTTATTTTCTAAAATTATTTTATTTGAAAATTAGAAAATAACTGCTGACATTTAGAGTAGGACTTTTGGTAGGCATAGAAGACATAGCCCATAGAGACAAAAGAAGAAATTGGACAGTTGATCTTTGAAGCGGGATTGTTTAAATCAATTATTTTTAAAAACTTCTCATTTATATTAGAGTTCTTGGAATCAATACATGTATTCTGTGCTTTCTGTTTGTTTATGAAGCTGTTAAATGTTTTCCTTACCATCACAGATTTTAGATTTAACTATTTGATGCTCACATACTGAATTCACATGTAGAGAGGAAAGATCAATTTATAGGAGCAAATAATTTCTTAAAATGGAGATTGCTGCTATAATCACATTGGGCCTCTTTTCTAGTACAGGGCATCTCATTTTATCCTCTAGGAGCCTGCGTAAGCCATTTGCTGATAAATTGAATCACTGTATGTTATATTTGAAGATATCTATTGGAGGAAAAATTGTAGCCATAGTTAAATTCTATGCTAATGCCTTCTAATATATTCTTTTTCAGTTTGGAGTATATTGGTTCTCCCCTCTCCACCCCCTCCCTTAATTCAGTGTTGCACATTTAACTGGCCCTCCACAGGTTGGATATCAGTCATTAAGAACTTCCAAAGAGAATTAGGATCTAGTCTCACTTTCCCCTCTATATGTAAATAGTAAATAATTAGACACACAGTTAAACTAGGGACAATAATAATAGCTAAGCTATGATCCTTGCCAGATGCTGTTCTAAACACTTTATATTTATACTAACAGTAAAACTCTATTACAACATATAAACACGGTCAAGAAATTTTGTTTCTAATTATGTATAATGTAGGAGTTATGTTATAGTGAGGTTTTTGAAAAATAGTAATTTTTCAATTTGATTTCTAGTTACTGGGGGTGGGGGAGGTGGGTATGGAGGAAAAATGTTTGCATTTATTAGATGTATAGAAATGTAGTGAATTGAGAAAATATAAATGGCCATAGGTTAGTTATTTCCTAATATAATATCCCACCTGCTCCTCATCCACTTCCTCAGCAAGAGCTTTACCCTGTTTCTGTTGATGGGGGCTGGATAGAGGATGGGAATCAATCCTCAGTTGAGTTATATCTGAATTTGCTTGATTGTGAGGCAGGTTAGTATGGAGTTATATGCTATTATCTCCTTTTCATAGATGAGGGAACTAAAGTACAGAGAGTAACTTGCCCAGGATCACAGGGCTAATGAATAATGGAACCGTAATTTAAATCTAGGCAGTCTGAGCATTCTTAATTGCCACAGTACATTGTTCTGTTTTTTGAGTATTTGTGCAACAGGAATTAGGAGATTATAGTGTTACATGTATTCACAGTACTTGGAGCCATTTTTGTTTGAAAGGGTATATGCTATATTAGCTTGTATCATCCTGGCTTGGGTAGTATTGGCTGCTAGTTTTTAGATTTTTCTAAGAGCTTCAATTCTTTTATTTCCTTAACCTTGACAGCAACCTTATAGAATTTGAGTGGTCATAAATAATGTGGTCCTTGGAATGAAATTCTTTTTTTTTTTTGAGTTGGAGTCTCACTCTGTCGCCCAGACTGGAGTGCAGTGGCCGCTCCCGGCCACCGCAGCCTTGACCTGCTGGGCTCCGGCGATCCTTCCGCCTCAGCCTTCCAAGTAGCCAGAATTACAGGCATGCGCTACCATGCCCGGCTGATTTTTTGATTTATTGTAGAGATGAGGTCTCGCTGCCCAGGTGGGTCTCAAACCCATGGTCTCAGGCAATCCACTCACCTCAACCTCCCAAAGGCACGGGATTACAGGTTGAGCCACCGAGCCCGGCCAGAATGAAATTCTTAAGGAAGAAGCTTGGTGATGAAACAAGGGTGGAAAGATGGGGGATAAGGAGAAATGCTTCCTTCTGTCTTTTTTTTTTTTTCTTTTTTGAATAAAATGGTGATGCCATCCAACACAGCTGAAACCTGGAATGGTTCTGGAATATGTCTTTGTGTACCTTGCCTATGGCACTCAGCACCTGTTGTAATGGTAAAAGTCATTGATTGTTTGCCTTAAGCAGAATAAACAAATAGATCCAGAAAATGTATTCAGTAATTTTTGCTCAATGAGCAGAAGCTAGTGGTTGTTTAAAACAAATGAAGGGATAAAAACTCCCCTTTTATTTACCAATCAGATTGCAAAGGAAAAAATAGCCTATTTTTAGACTGAGGATCCAATTATGCTAAGCCTTGAAGATAATGAAACAGTCTGTCACAAAAGAGTGTGGTGACGCAAGTTTGTGTGATGAAATTCCAAGACATTCACTGACTTTTTAGGATTCTGCACAGTGAATATTAAGCTCCTAAAGTGTTTGTTGCCCGGAAACAGTGCTTTATTCTTTTACATGCAGTGTAATGAAGTGAACCTATGTTGTAATTTGTTTCTTACAAAGAAAAGGGAGAATTAACACATATCATCTATCCCTGCATCCTGTCTTTGGCCTCTTGTATGTCCGTATTATGTGCAGAAGCCACCAAGTCATGCTATTGCTAATACTACATATTGCCTCTGTTTTAGCCACTCTAATTTTTCTTAATGCTCTACACAGTAGGGGTTTCCAGTTTTTCAATTAATTTTATATTGTAGATTTGGCAGAATTTGGAGACTTTTTCTTTTCTGCCACTCTTTCCTCATTTTATGTAAAAATTACCCTTAGCTTTTCTGCTCATGTTCTTAATCATGTCAGGTGATGTCTTTCCTTGGAATTAATTAGTTTGGGAGATTTGAGTGAAATGTGTACTGGCACAGGGCTTCATTGGCTGGGTTAACAGAAGTTGGCTGTTTGTGCTCTCCCAGTCTCATGTTGCATTCCATTTACGGGTTTGGTAATGGTCTTCTGGGTTTTCATTCTGCTGCCAGTAGTTGTCTTCTTGAAAGTGAACCTGGGTGCTGAATGCTCATGTGATGAGAAGTATAATGCTTCCTTCCAAGGCAACATGTGTTCTGACTTCATGAATCTTGCTATAGCCTGGTCCTAAGGAATCTAATTCCTAGAGTCAAGAGCTCGGCCATCTTCCATTTGGTCTCAGAGTTTTCTTTTTCAAAGGATTGTCATAAGAACCAAATGTGGGAAGGGAGAAGGAAAGACCTGTCAACCTCAGGGAGCCAAAGTTGCGAGCCTCTGGCATTGGTGGTTTATGGTAGGATTTGATGAAGTGGGGAGGGAAAGGATGTGAAGGGGGATAGAAGAGCTCCTAATTAGATTCATATTGAAGTGCACTGGTGTGACCTGTGGACGAGCTGAAAACATAAAATAGCAGGTGATTGGTTAGGACAGCCTGGTTGGATAAAGTGGCAGGTAGGAAATCTCTGGCTGTGTGCCTGCTATCGACATACAGTGTTTACTCTATTTCATTTAATCTCCCACAACCCTGTGGGTAGGGACTATTATTCTTTTTACAAATGAGAAAAAAGTCTTGAGGGGATTAAGTAAATTGCCAAGGTCTCTTTATTTGTAAGTGGCTAAAATGAATATGACTTTTCACATTTGTGCCACTCTTCTGAAATATAGGAAACATAGACATCAGCAGTATTTATCTTCTTATGCTTGATAAGTAAAATATTGGGTGGTATAACTACTGTAAATTCTATACTTGCATTTTCTTGTTACTATACTTTAATAGAGAGCTTTTTCTTAAAATTACAGATTTAAGGGCCAAATTCAGTCCAGTCATCTGGCCTACTATGTGCTAGGCATAGTATTGAGTCATGAGGATTCAAGAGTAAGACAGACCATGGGCCCTGATCATAGTCTGAGTTGGGAGTGAGAGTAGAGGGAAAGGAAAGACATTGCCCTGTAAACAATTCCATACCATTTGAAATAAGGTATATTTAAGGAAAGAGGGAAAAGTGAACATTACTTGGAGGTTAGAAAACGATGCCCATACCCACAGTATAATTCCTCCTATAAGTTCCATTGATTCTTTGGTCTTTGCCACGAGTTGCCCAGAGAGGTGTGGGATGCTATCTCTGCAGGGGTGAAGCCCAAGAGGAACTATATCATGTTGTCAACAACCTTGGGAACCTTTCTTTTCATGAGGGTAACAAGGTTTTCTTTGGGGGGCATGAAGAATCTTCTGCTTCTACACCCATTAAAGTTTTTCTTTTCTTAATTTTAAACTCTTCTCAAGCTGCACCTTTCCTCGCCCCTATTTCTCACCAAGGATGGTAGAGGGGGTTCTAATTCCAGCTCAGCTACTACTTAGGAGATGACAGATAATTTCAGTTCCATCTAGCACAGTGCTTTTCACATAACTGGCACTCAATAACAGTGTTAACTGTACAACATTGTCACAGTTAGCTATTACTTCTAAGACCAACAGAAGAAACAGAATTGACCAATTTTGTTTTTCTACCTTTGTTAGAGTTACTAAACAAAGACATATAATTTGATTTTATCAAAGACCTGAAAAAGTTTCTCAGGGTATTGTTCTGGTGCAATAGAATTTGAAATCATCTGCAATTAATTATATTGATCTTTTGAGCAGGAACTGGAAGAGAATTAGTTTTTTTAGGATAAAAAACTGCTTCTTCAGAACTTCAACAATAACAAAAATGATAAATTGTCAAGAATAAATCACAGCTCAAGATAAGTGAAAAAAATACTTCAAATAGTGAAGAGTTATTTTTATAAATTCCATCTCCTAGCTAGATGCATTACATTTCAGCTCAGATTGCTGAAGGTGCTTGTGGTTCTGAGCACAATGCTTCACCCTTAGCATATGATCAATGAAGAGTAATATAATTATGAAAATGACTAATGGTGATCTCTAAGGAATTCTAGATAATAAGTGTTCTAGAATTTGCCAAACTTGGAGACATTCCCTTTCTAGAATAGATTGATCTTTAGGTCTTTTTGATCACTAAGATGGGAATTATAGGAATGACATCAAGAAACAAAGATCAGTCATAATGTTTCACACACTCCAAGTTCTGTAATAATCACAGCACTAAGCAGTACTTAGACATTTCTCTTAGCCTGAAGGTGGTATTCTTTAGTACCTTATACAGTAAAAGGCAGTGAACCTTTCAGTGCTTTGTTCAGGGCAAAAATAGGGTCATCAAGTCATAACTCTTATAATTTGGAATGCAAGTTGCATAACCATGTCTGAATTTTCTTGAGGGTTTCTGTCTAGAAGACTGAAGACAGTGAGTGTTGATCGTTTTCTAAAAAGAGAACTCTAGAAAATTATAGACTGGTGAGCTATACAATATAATTCTAGAAATGATTGCTAAGAAGTTGCTTTTGAGCAATTTTATGGTGGTTGTCAAGGATCAGTATTCCTCAAGAACAGGTAGTATCAGTAGCTTTTCCTTTTAGTCTTAATATTAAGCTTAAATTAGCACATGAAAGTGCTAGTTTTAGAAATCAAAAGCAGTTGAACATCAACAGTTTCACATGATTCATCCTAATAATTTGTATTGTATTTTTTTCTGGTTATAAAATTAATAAAATGTTCATTATAGCATTCTTAGAACATATAGAAAAATAGAGATAAATAAAATATATTCACAATCTAACAGTCTACTTTATGCATTTCTTTCTGTCCTTTTATGTATGTACATATACACATATATAAATATATGTTCATAAGAACAGCATTTTTCAAAAACCTTAATGTGGGACTGGGTGTGGTGGCTTATGCCTGTAATCCCAGAACTTTGGGAAGAAGAGGTGAGAGGATTGCCTGATCCCAGGGATTTGAGACCAGCCTGGGCAACTTGGTAAGACCTAGCCTCTACAATAAATCACAAAATTAGCCAGGTGTGGTGGCTTGTGCCTGTAGTTCCAGCTACGTGAAAGGCTGAAGTGGATCTTCTGAGCCCAGCAAGTCGAGGCTGTGGTGGCCATGAGCGTGCCACTGCACTCCTGCCTGGGTGACAGATTGAGATTCTGGCAACGAAAAAAATAAAAAATAAAAACTCCAAAAAGAAAACAACCAAAATTAAAAAAAAATAAAAACAACTTGATGTGAATAATAGTTCATTTTTGGAGAGTATCTGGTATGTAAATTGAAAGTATCATAAACATTTATCTGTAATTAGTAATTTATAGAAACTAAATTTTTACTATTATGATCTCAGCAAGTAGATATCACATAATTTATTTATACCCCTATCATAGGACATTCATGTTGTTTTCAATGTTTTACAATTATATTTAGTGCTGTAAAAAAAATCTACATGAATCTTGGTCTGCATCTCTGATTAGTTCCTTAGGATGAATTGTCAAAAGTGGTATTTATAGGTTAAAGGATGTGAACTTTGAAAACATATTTCCAAATTGCTTACCGTAGAGGATATGCTAATTTCTGCTTTTACCAGCAGTGTGTGGGAGAACCTACCTTACTACGACGTTGCCATAGTTAGCTATTACTTCTAAGATCAACAGAAGAAACAGGATTGATCAATTTTGTTTTTCTGCCTTTGTTCGATTTAATAAACAAGGACATAAAATTTGATTTCATCTGAGGACCTGAAAAGGTTTCTCATGGTATCCTTCTGATCCAATTAAATCAATGTGAACTGAATGTAAATAGAATCAGGGATCTCTAGTTTGCAGAACAACTATACCCTGGAAATATTTTATTAATATGTTATTGTCAACAGGAGGGGCACCTTTATTATCATGGGGTAAGGCCCAGGGACCCTGTCCTGAACAATATTATTTGTAGGATTTTGATAAAAGCAGAACATGAATATAGCAAATTTGTACCAGACTGTGGACTCCATGAGCATAGAATCCAGAGGGTTGAGAACATACCTTTTGGAGTCAAATTGCTGCCTATTAGTTACCTGTTAATTACCTAACTTCTCTGTGCCTTAGTTTCCTTATCTGTAAAACAGGAATGAACAGAATATTTACCTCATATGTTTCTTGGGAAGATTAAATAAGTTATTAAATGTAAAAGTATTGAGAATAGATCCTGGCCCTTAGTTATCAATAAAGATTAGCTGTTATTGTTGTTAATCTCTCTCTCTCTTAGATGGTAGATAACACATACTTAAATGAATGACTAAGTCAACATCATAAAGACTCTGTAGGCAGGTGGGATGGGCTAATACTGCAAATGAAATGTAATGGGTAAGTTTTGCATTTATGTTTTATAGTATTAGAACTGACTTGTAAAGAAAGATTTGAGATTTATACTGTGTAGCTCCAGAAAGTAGAGATATGGTTAATTGGTAGGAATGAGCAATAAGGTACTTTCTTCCAATTTTACTCAGCAGTGGAGTTGCTCTTATAGAATTCAAGTAGAAGCTTCCAGACCATTACAAGTATATTATTGAAAAGAGAGGCCTTCTTTGGCCAGAGGTGAGACTAGATGACCTCTAAAATCCCATCCAACTCTAGGCTGGTTCTGTGATTCGGAGTGGAATATGTAGGATTAGCACACATTGTGCAGTAAGGCCTCATGAGTGCATCTTTGGAAGGGTTGATACTGCTAATCCTTCCCCATTCTACCCTCTCTGCTTCAGTTTCTTTCACCTGTTGTGTGTTGGCCTGACAGTGGCCTATTCTTCAGCTTGATTCAGGTTTATAGTCCAACTTGGCATCCCAGGCTGCTCCCTCCTCAGCAACACTGCCTAGGGGAGGAGTATTTGAACTGAGGGCACATTTTTCATAAACATACAAGAAAAGAAAAAATTGTTGCCTGCAAAGTGTATCTCAGAATTATATTTTTTAAAAAACAAGCAAAATTTTTTGTCTGTGCTTTTATAGTTTTGTCAGGGGCTGAGGTGTGAACTTTACCTTTTGCTCAGGAGTTCTGGATGCTGGGTTTTTTCTACTTGTCTGATGTCTTCCCTAAGTTCAGCATCAATATTCTAATCTTGGAAGGAGCAGTTGAGCCCACACTGTCATACATACTACTTGGGCTTATTATACACCTTGGGCTGGAATTATTTTTCTGTCATGAATGCTGATTCCTTGCTCTTAAGCTATTTAAAGATAGCTTCAAAATAAAGTTAGAAAGTTGAGTTGAGAGCCCAACCAATTGTTTTTTTTTCTTAGGGTTCTTTGCTGAATAATTTCTGACACATCTTGTCATTGTTTTGTGCTGCTCTCCCCATTTATAATATTTGGAGCATTGGCTTTTTGCCATACTTGTCAAGGGTTTATGAGAGTTAATGACATGTAGTATATAAAGTTCTTTGAGATTCTTTCATGAAACTTGGTATTATCTTGAAAGCAAGAGGTTTGACTGTTCATTTGTTAGATAACTAGTGGAATTTTAAACAGACATAATCACACCATGCCTGTTTTTAGTGAATTTGATGTTATAGATGTACGGACTTTTACTACTCAAATTTTAAATGACATGGCTTTTTCTTTTCTTCTTTCTGTTTATAAAACCCATTAGTAGGAAATGCCTCAGGAAAAATTAGAAGTCAAGGTCCTGAAAAAATGTTCTAGTCCATGTTTTTTAATGTTCTGGTTTGTCCTTAGTTTTGCTGTCTGGCAATGAGTAGTTGAAATGAAAAACTCCTGACACCACTGCGTTTTGCTGTTGATACCATTACGTGTCTATAGCTTGTGGTACAGAGGCAATAACTGACAGCCATGCTGTACAATGAGCAGCCGAAAGGGTTGCTGCTCTGTGTGCCAGGTGGGTTAATATGTTTTAGACAAAGCATCTGTGGAATTTTGCAGTGGATGTTCTTTTGTAGTCATATTAATTTTACTCCTTTTGAGTAGTATCATTTTACCAGTCAGAATCTAGAGCACGCAAATGCGTTATCAGAGTAATTTGAAACACTGATGTATACACAGGTGTTGTAGGGATGGTTCTGATGCTTTCAAGGCCTAGAGTCTCATTGCATGTATTCTGAGCTAGAGTGTTAAGCCTACTGCTTTAAGAAGTCTTTGCTTTTCCTTTTAATATTTAGAATTTATGAAACCAAAAGCTTTGTAGTCTTCAGTAGGAGGATTGTATGTAGAGCCCCAAAGGTTCTTGGAACGTAGAAACCATAAAGAGGACTCTGTGTTTACTCTTATTCTTGTGTTATGTGCGCAGTGTAGACCTTTGTAAAATAAAAATTAAAATAATAGAGGTGGAAGATACTTCACAAATTATTACACATTAGATTTATGAACTTATCTCATTTAGGCTGAAAGTAACAGTATAATCTAACCCTCTCATTTTACAAATGAGAAAACGTAAGTTCATAGGGTCCTACTAAGCCAGAGTCAGGGCTGACATAAAACCTAGAAGTCTTTTCCAAGCCAGATCTGATTGAATCTCATCATTCTGATAACTGCTATACAGTATTACCACAGCATTTAGAAAGTACTGAATCATCATATAAGAACATGAGTATTGGTGAAACTATGAAGTTGTTGAGTCTGTAGTCCAAATAGGTTTTATCATTTGTATTAAGTAACTTCAGCTGTTCCATAGTCTTCAAAAAGTCTGACTGTACTTATTTTATCTACCTTTTACCCAGTTAACAGAATGCTTACTCTCTTATTGCCACTTAAAAGTCATCTGGAAGACTCATGCTGATAACGTAATGCATGGTGAAGGAAGGGGGTAAAGTAGGAAACATAATTATTGCATGCGCAGTCTTTTTAAAGGCTCTTTTCTCTTCCCTCTATCTTTTCCCCCCGCTTAGTTGGGTAGAACTGATTTGTGTAGCTTTTCTTTCTTTTATTTTCCTGAATTGGATAAGAACTGAAAAACTATTTAGGAAAAACTGTAAACAATAGCAAAGCATGTGAAAAGAAGTAGTTTGTGCCTTTCTCGACCTTGTTATAGATCTGTGGATAGTCTGGAGTTTACGAAACGGTACTTAAATATTTTCTTTAATATAGGTTGAGGACAGATTTCTATTTGCTGTTGATAACTGTCAAAACAACTTCCCTAGAGTGATTGTTACAGAATGTTGGGCCTCATTTTCTGATGGAGAACCTGCTTTGGTTTATTTTCACTGTTTTTACATGATTATTTATTATTTTTTCAGGTGCTTATGACATTTAATAATTTTTTAGTTGAGAATTGTGGCAGCCAGTAGTGTGATAAAGAAATTGGGTGTCTGCAAACTATTTAAATATAAACGATAGGAAAATTTAACCGAAAAGAATGTAACCACATTGATAATGAAAGTGATCTAGGCCTAAGACAAACTGAAATTGCATTTTCTCATTCATTTTGTTCTTAACCAGATTGCTTTTCCTTCAAACTCAAGCAAATCTTTTGTTTAATCTTTTGAATCAATACTTTAGAGGAGTTTTTGAAAAAAAAATTCAGTTATTGATGGACAGTATTATTGGGATTCAGTGGTTAAGATGTGTATGTATTCAGCTGTGTTTTACTGAATCCCAAGCTTTCTCAAGGCAATTTTAAAACCAGCACTGGTAATAGGCATATTTACATACAGTTTATCAGCTTATGGGTTTTTTTTTGTTGTTAAGTTAGGCTTTTACCCATGGAAGACAATATAAAAAATTTGACCAAAATAGTTTTCTAATCATCCTTGCTATGTGCATATTTTGGAAATACTGTGTTCACAGGGAAAATTTCTTGTTAAGTTTTGGTTACTCCAGAGGCATTTGGAGCAACTAACTTTGGTAAGTGGGGCTAAAATTACTTGAGTGCTGAAATTGTATTGTTTTGGAACGAACTTTAATACCATTCTATTTGTGTCACATGTTCTTGTTGGGACAATGGAAAAGAAATATTAGGTAAATGTAGTTTTTCAAGGAATAAATTTTTTAGTCTTTTTAAAAATTTTTGAAAGCTTACTGTGTTACCTTTTTATTGTAGTAAAAACATATAACGTAAACTTTACCATCTCAATCATTTTTAAGTGTATAGTTTAGTAGTGTTAAGTATATTCATGTTGTTGTACAATAGATCACCAGAACTTTTTCATCTTGTAAAACTGAAACTCTTTACTCATTAAAGAATGCTGCCTTTCCCCCTAATCTTAACTCTTGGCAGCTACCATTCTAATTTCTGTTTCTGTGAATTTGGCTACTTTAGATACCTCATGTAAGTGGAATCATACAGTATTTGTCTTTTTGTGACTGGCTTATTTCACTTAGCATAATGAGGTTCATCCATGTTGTATCATATGAAGCATTTCTTTCCTTTTCAAGGCTGAATAATATTCCATTTTATGTATATGTTACATTTTGTTTATCCATTTATCTGTCAGTAGACATTTGAGTTTCTTTCACTTCTTGGCTATTGTGATTAATCTTTATTTTATATGTTACTTTGTAATACATTTTGTTAGGTTAAAATCAAACACAAATTTTTGTAGATATGTATGTGTAACTGAGTATGACAGTAGACAGGGGTAGGTAAAATATCTAGGGATTTGAAAACTGAAAAGCATATATCTCTTAAAATTCTGTAGTAGTGATACTGATTTAAATATACCTAAGTGTTTTATGAGTATTCTGTTAGGGCTTTCAATATATACTTAAAGTATTTTGGAAGTTGATTGTCAACAAATTGACCCTAGAAACTACAGGTAAGGTCTTTGAGATTGTGCAGTATAAATAGAAGCATTTATTTTAGGCATGTACATCCTTACATGTACTTGAAAGTGAAAGAGTTCTAAAATGCTCATTTATAGTTTTACTGCATGAGACGCATTGTCATTTATAAAATCATCTCTTTAATGTTTGTGAAGCGTTGCATAATCAACCTGACAATACAGGTGCACAATTCACTGCTGGTTACAGTAGGGAAAGAAGTGAATATTTGCCTTTTGGAATCTTGGGAAAAGAACTAATACCTATCGATAATCTTCATGGCATTATTAAATGTGGAGAGAATGTTGAGCTAAGTTCTTGTTGCCGTTAATTGCTTCTATGGGCTAAAAGGGAATAAAAGTGTGGGCAGGCAGTCAATTGGCTACTGATATGAAGAGGAAGTGAAATGTAGGGCTGGCTTAATAGTTCAAGGTTGGAAATATATACAGGTTGGAAATATATACAGTTAAAAGTAATTTTATGGATTGTAAATACTTGTCCATGTATCTGATGTGAAAGAGAATTAGTAATGCCAGGTAATAAGGAAAGCATTATTTTAATATTTGTGTATTTTGGAAATGGACGATGGGATGATTTAAAGAGCAAAAGCTAAAAATGTTGCAGGGCTGGTAAGTTTATTTGATGTGATTTGTTATTAGGATTTAATTATAATTAGAGTGGTCATATATTCTTTTTTTTTGAGTTGGAGTCTCACTCTGTCACCCAGACTGGAGTGCAGTGGCCGCTCCCAGCCACCGCAGCCTCGACCTGCTGGGCTCCAGCGATCCTTCCGCCTCAGCCTTCCAAGTAGCTGGAACTACAGGCGCGCGCTACCATGTCCGGCTAATTTTTTGATTTATTGTACAGATGAGGTCTCGCCAAGTTGCCCAGGCCGGTCTCGAACCCACGGGCTCAGGGAGTCCACTCACCTCAGCCTCCCCAAAGGCACGGGATTACAGGCTGAGCCACCGAGCCTGGCTTATATATTCTTAACTCATTCGTGATCGCTGACGTGAATTTGCATCATTCCAAATTCTGTTCCTAGTTGTCACTTATGTGAATTTATATCTTTCAAATTGTTTCTGAATAATATATATTCAGTTTATAATTTGAATAAAAATACAAAGTACAGAATGCTAGTCAGTGGTGTTTGAGGCAAATACTGGATATGTATGTAACTTTCAGCTGTATTGTGAAAAAGGCAACAATTTAGAAAAGACCATTTCACTTGTGCTTAATGACAGAAGTTTGTGGCAACCAGCTTCAGAGTTTTTTAATTTTCACTCGCAATCGGTATTAGGAAAGTGGAAAATTTGCCAATCGTGAATGTGTTAGTAGTTTCTTCCTTTTTATGATATAAGGTAAGAGCAACTTGGCATCTAAAAGTTTTGGATAATGCGCCTTGATTTTGAGAGTCATCTTAAACATGTTGGATAGCCTATGCTTATTTTATGAACTGAAATATGTTAAAATTAATTGAGTTTTGAGAACTTTAGAGAAATGATCTGACTTTGATATAGCTGATATACTTGTTTATTTCCAATGTGCTGGGCACCATCCTAAGTACGTTACATACATTATTTAATCCTCATGGACACCCCATGATATTATTATTCTTGTTTTACAGAAGAGGAAATAAGCCATGGAGAGGTTAAATTATATACCTAAGGTCATAAATATAGTGATGGGCCTAGACTCACATTTATAATTTTAACTGCTATGCCATGTTACTTCAGACTCAGCATAGAAAAGTTCTTGGCATCTGGCACATCGTAAGGTTTGAGCAAATAATGGTGATATCTGTTGAACTTCTAGAATGACTGGAGATGCAGTGGTTTCCTATAAAAGTAAGACAGGAAACCATTGCACTGAAGACTGCTTATTTACCAAATTGATTTTGATCCAGTAATTGACTGGACACTGGTTTCTAACCTTACTTCTTTTGTGAGTTTCAAGAGAAACTGAAGAATGACCTTGGACAGTCATTTAGGCAAATGAAGTTTTTTTGTTAGTGTAGTATGACTTTTGTCCTCTGCTGTCATAATTGTACAAAAAATACAATTTAAGAATTGGTCCTGACTTTTGAGGAAGTCTAATTCAATCTTCACATTTTACCAGTTAATGAAACAGAAGAACCTTCTGAAGGTCACTTAGAAAAGGAGTGCCAGAGTTAGGATTGATGCTATAAAATAATAGTTCACACTGGCATAGCTTTTACCATGTACACTGGCATAGCTTTTATATATACATATAATATATATAAAGCACTGTTCCAGGTGCTTTATATATATTAACTCATTAATTCCTCAGAACAAGCCTATGAAATGGACGCTGCTGTATACCCGTTGTACTGTATACCCGTTGTACAAGTGAGAAACTGAGGTTATGTAACATACTCAAAGTCACATGACTAGTAATGAATGGAGCCAGGCTTTGAATGTAACGTGTAATTGCTGTCTCTTTTTTAGAACAAAAATAGTTTAATATCAGCCATTTCATGTAGTTCATTCTGGCATAGCTTGGGATCTTTCCACAGCATTTTATTACTACCTTACCACAAGTGAGTGTTTATGGTTATTATTATATCCCACTTGATCATAGTATATGATCTTTTTAATGTGCTGGTGAATTGGTTTGTTAGTATTTTACTGAGGATATTTCTATCTGTGTTCCTCAGGGATATTGGTCTATAATTTTCTTTTTCAAGTCCTAGTCTGACTTTGGTATCTGGGTAATTCTGGCCTTGTAAAATGAAATTGAAAGAGCTTCCTCTTCTTCAGTTTTCTGGAAGAGTTTGAGAAAGAGTGGTGTTAATTCTTCTTTACATGTTTGGGAGAATTCACCAGTGAAGCCATCTATCAGGTCCTGGACTTTACTTTTTAGGGAAGTTTTGTTTACTGAGTCAATTTCTTTACTTGTTATTGGTCTGTTGACATTTTCTGTCTCTTCATGATTCAGTTTTGGTGGGTTGCATGTTTCTAGGGATTTATTCATTTCTTCTAGGATATTCTATTTGTTGGCATATAATGGTTCATGGTAGTGCCTTAATCTTTTGTATTTCTGTGGTATCAGTTGTAATGTCCTCTTTCATTTATAATCTTTTTGTTTGTTTTTGGTTTTTTTGGTTTTTTGGTTTTTTTTTAGTTGGAGTATCACTCTGTTGCCCAGACTGGAGTGCAGTGGCACTCTCCCGGCCACCACAGCCTCGACCTGCTGGGCTCCAGTGATCCTTCCACCTCAGCCTTCCAAGTAGCTGGAACTACAGGTGCACGCTACCATGGCTGGCTAATTTTTTTGATTTGTTGTAGAGATGAGATCTCGCCAAGTTGCCCAGGCTGGTCCCAAACCCGCGGGGTCAGGCAATTCACTCACCTCAACCTCCCAAAGCGTGGGATTACAGGCTGAGCCACCGAGCCCGGCTCATTTATAATCTTACTGAGCTCTCTTTTCTTAGTCTAGCTAAAGATTTGTCAATTTTACTTTTTAAAAAAATCAACTCTCAGTTTCATTGATTTTTTTTTTTCCATTTTGCTTTTTTTTCTTTCATTAGTATTCATTTTTCCTACTTGGCATTTTCTTTAATTTATATTTTCCAAATAGCAGGATCAGATTGTCAATGCATGTTCCCATATCCTCTTGAGTAGAAGTGAAAAGAGCAGAAATCCTTATCCTGTTCCTGGTATTAGGGGGAAAGCGTTCAGTCTTTCAGCATTTAGTATGTTGTCAGCTGCAGGTTTTTCTTAGATACCCTTTCTCAAGTTGAGAAAATACCTTTTTGTGTCTACTTTCTTGGGAGTTTTTAAACATCAGAAATGTGTGTTAGATTTTTTCAAATTCCCTTTCTATGTTGAGATGATCATAAGGTTTTTCTTATTTTATTTTGTTTTATTTTTTAATTTGTTAATATGGTAATTTATATTGATTCATTTGTAAGTGTTAAGTCAACCTTGCATTCCGGGGGTAAACTCCACTTGATCATAGTATATACATACTTTTTATATATTTTTAGATTTTATTTACTAAAACTTTTAGAATTTTTACATTTATAAGGGGTATTTGTCTGAAATTTTCTTTTTTTGCAATATCTTGGTTAGTCTCAGTCAGACCAGGGTAATGCTGGTCTCATACAATGTGTTGGAAAGTATTCCTCCTTCTTCAGTTTTTTTGGAAGAGTTTGTATAGAATTGGTATTATTTTTTAAATGTTTGGAGTAATTCACCACTGAAGGCATCTGGGCCTGGACTTTTATTTGTGTAAAAGTTTTAAACCACAAATTCAATTTATTTAGCAGATATGGGGCTATTCGGGCTGTCTGTTTCTTCTTGCGTGAGCTTTAGTAGTTTGTGTCTTTCAAGAAATTTGTCTATCTATTGGTATGAAGTTTTTGTAATAGTCCCTTTCTGTCCTTTAATGTATATAGATTTGGTAGTGGTTTCATCTCTCTCATTCTCAATATTGGTAATTTGTGTCTTTTCTTTTTTCCAGCTATTGTAGTTACCCTAAGTTGTCTTCTGGTTCTTCAAGCCAGTTAGACTACTGTTCCACACAGCACCTTATAGTGTCTTCCCTTAGGCAAAAAGTTGGGGAAATGGGCAACTTACCTGGTGCCTTTCCTTTTTTTCAGTTGTAGACTTGTCTTTATTTTTAGCCAGTTTTTGGTTGCTTTCCAGTGTCTTCAGATAGTCTTGTTTACATTGTCCAGAAGTTATAGTTATTTTTTATAAGAGACTTTTTGCCAGATCCTGGAGATGGAATTTCTGGGTTTTTGGTTTTGAGACATTCTAGCAAAATGAGACATACTTTGCTGTAATCAAAGTATGGAACTGGATAACTGAGCAGTACTTTTTATTCCTTGTTGCCTTTATTAGATCTGATACAGAATAACTGCTGGATATTAGTGTAAATTATGGAGTTAGGGAAAGACGGCAAATAGAAATGTTGGATTAATCTTTTCAAAATATTTTCAGTGGGAGAAACCATTATCACTTTAAAAATTGAGCTTTTTTTTAAAGTGAGCATTTGGAATATGAATATGTCAAGCTTCTGAATGATTTTGAGTGCTTTTTCTTATGGGGAAGTTTTTCAAAAGAAAATGATGTTTTAGGCCTAAAAACAGAGCATTTCTAATTGCTTAATGTGTATTGTATTAAATAAATTAGTGTTAGGTCATATTAATGCTGTAGTACTTAACTATTTTATTTGTGGTGGAATCCATTTTCTGATCATTTTATGCTGAACATTTATGCCATTTTTAGTATATACTGCAATTCAAATTGAAAGGCACTAGAAAGCATCTTAGGTCTCTGGATCTCAACCTGGTATTTACTGAGCAGCTATCATGTTTCACACACTTTTCTAGGCACAGGAGGTTCAGTGGGTAGTAAGGAGCATATAGAGGCTCAGGAATCCGACCCTGTTAGCACACTGTGGATGGTCAGACTCACATGTACTTATCCTAATGCCAATTGTTCATTTAAAATGAGAACTATAGCTGTTAATTAGACTGGTGAGGTTGAACTGAGAGATTAGTGCATTTTCTCTTTGTAGACAAGCAACATGGGAAGCCAAATTACAATCACAAGGTTGCTTGGTGAGAATGGAATCAAAACAAAAGGACTTGGTTAGATAATCCATGATTAGGATACACCTGCCACAAGGACTATTTGGGTTTCCCCTGAGTAGTGCTGCACAGTAAAGCTTGCCAATGTCTGGTTCTTTGGACTTATTTCTATGCTGACCATTTTTTTTGTTCACACAGTTTTTTTTCAAATAGAGCTACAATCCAGTTTACTAAATGAAACTCACATGTACTTGGTTGCAAATGATTCTTATACATTTTAGGCCTGCTTCCCAATATTAAACTTACATCACCTTTGGAAACATTTAGAGGCTTCCCAATTCTGGGCCTGGGCACACAACTATAGACAATTTCTTTGTTGATTTCAACAGAGTGCTGCCTTATCTATTGTGCAAGCAGGTTTTACCCTCAGAGGGTAGCCTTTTTTATCTTACATCAATGGTGTGGAGAGAATATGTGAATTTCTTATAGTTGTCCCCACACACTGCCAGTAATATAGTTTTATTCTGTTTAAGTGGTTGCAGAAAATTTAATTTCTGTCTTTCATATGATTTACTGATGGCACACCCTTGTTCTTAAGATCAATTCCTACTTACAACATGTTTCAGTGGGAGAGGCTAATCTGTCTTAATAAGGTAAAATGAATTTATTTGAAAATATGGTAAATACTTAAACCTAGAAAGTCCTGGAATCCGAGCATACATGCTTAATTTTTTTTTTTTTTCATTAGGGGATATACTAGAATTTCATTCAAAAGGTCCAGGGAACATGAAATGCTACTGCAAGGAGCAGTAGCCTTCAAGGAGGAATTGCATGCCTTGAGGTATAATGGAAACTTAAACATTAGAATTATAAGCCTTTTTTTACTCACTAGATTCTTACATCGTTCCTTCAATTATTGTCTATATGTCAGCGGTTTACGATCAGGGTTAAAGTGCCACTCAGTTTACTATTTAAGAAAGCAAAAGATGTTAAAAACCCAATGAGAGCCAAGTTTGTTGTGTTTTCAGTACAAATGAAGTGATGCCACTGTTCATATGTCCACCAAAACCTATGGCCAGTCAACAAGGCCTTGCAGTTTGCAAGTTCCTTGAAGGCAAGAACCATAATAACAACAGCAGTAGTGGTAGTAACAGTGGTGACGTGTATAGTCCTTTGCAGTTTTTTACAGAGGCCTTTCTCCTGAATTATCTAATTTGAATTTCAGAAGTGCAATATGCATAGGTATATTGGTGACTGTTTCTGCTTTCTAGTCAATCATAACCTACACTCTTTCCTACAATAACTTTGTGGTCTGAAAAATGGGGAATACCTATTTTTTCCCATTTGAACTGCCGTAATATCTTCTTTTATGGAGAAGTTTAGTTTTTTGTGAAATTTTAGACTATACCTCTAAGGATTCTTAGCACCATGTTGATATTTTGAGATGAAAAGCAAAACAAAGATTCAGTGTCTGATTTTTTTAGATGGTGACTGCCCTTTAAATTCTTTCGTTGATTTTTTTTTGGCTAGTAAAAATAACAGGCCATTCTTTACTTTTTTAGTCTCTACACCATTCTTAAAGTATATTCCAATTAATAACAGGTTTGCATGCTTGTACACATTATTTCTCTAGCTATTCGTGTTCTAGATCTGCACTGTTTAGTGTAGTAGCCACTAACCATAGGTGGCTATTTAAATCTAAATTTTAGTTTATTAAAATTAAATTAAATTTTTAGTTATTTAGTCATACTAGCCACTTTTCAAGTACTCTGTAGGCATGGTAGCCACTTATCACATGAGGTTATTTAAATAAATTATTTAACAGCAAATAAAATTAAAAAATCAGTTCCTAAGTCACACTAACCACATTTCAGGTGCTTAATAGGCCAGTGACTACTGTCAGACAATACAGCTATAGAAATTTCCATCATTGTAGAAAGTACTATCAGACAGCACTGTTCTAGAGAGTCTAATTTCTACTTAGTTTTTTGGGGGGAAAATTATCAAATTAAATAATTCTACCATTGTTTATTTTATATGCAGGATTTATGTTTCTAAATATATCTACTGAACCTGCCTGGATGATGTAAAATACGTATTTTAAGTATACTTTTTAAAAGTATATATAAATCTTTCATTTTCATAGTGCTTCCTAAGTTATAGGTCTTACAGGTAATCAGCAATAGGAATTGAAGTAGAAACTAATGTAATAATAAGAACATCACGTTTCTCTTTTGTAGACATTTGCTGAAGTATAATGGAAAAGATAGGTGTAGGTACACTGTTCTGCACTAAAGAGACAGCCATCATATAAGGAAAAGTGACCAACTGATAATATTAAGATGAATCACATGGTTGAGGTTCCATGATGTATAAATTCAAGTCAATTATACTCTCATTAAATATTAGTCAAAAAGTTTGACTTGAAAAAGCATTTGTTAATTAGAAAATCTCTCAAATATAAAGCTGATATTAAGAATTTGATATCACATGTTAGAATCTTGTGTCTTTGTGATAGATCATTCAGTATTGTAGACTCTAAGTCCATCCAAGTTGCAGCAGCAAAGTTCATTATTTTGTCCTTCTTAATGTCTGCGTAATAGTCTATCATGTATATGTACCACTTTTTTTTTTTTTTTGAGTTCAAGTCTCACTCCATCACCCAGGCTGGAGTGCAGTGGCATGCTCAAAGCCACCCCAGTGTTGACCTGCTGGGCTCCAGCGATGCTTCTGCCTCAGTCTTCCAAGCAGCCAGAACTACAGGTCTGTGTTACCATGCCCAGTTAATTTTTTCAGTATTTGTAGAGATGAGGTCTCACCATGTTCCCCAGGCTGGTTTCGAACCTGCGGGCTCAGGCAATCCTCTTACCTTGGCCCCCCAAAGTACTAGGATACAGGCTTGAGCCACCTTTATCCAGTCTCTGGATAAAGGTGGGGAGCATGGCTGGTTCCATGTTTTTGCTATTGTATATAATGCTGCAATAAACATGCGTGTGCAGGTATCTTTTTAATAGAGTGATTTGAGTTTCTCCGGGTATATTTCCAATAGGGGGATAGCGGGGTCATATGGAAGTTTGATTTTTAGATCTTTCAGGAATTGCCAAACTGTTTCCCACGGAGGTTATACTAGTTTATACTCCCACATACAATGTAGAAGTGTTCCCTTTTCCTCGCATCCTCTCTAGCATCTGTTGTTTTTTGAGTTATTGATGATGACCATCCTGCCTTGAGTTAGGTGGTATGTCATGTTCTCACTCATAAGCAGACCTTGAACAATTATCATAATACTGTAAGAAACGGATTGGCAGTAGATAGAAACTTCTGGCGCTGGGGGATGAGATTGGCAGTAGTGGGAAACTGCCGGCGGGGGGGGGGGGGGGGACACACCTCATCAACAAGAGTACCTTTATAATGAACACTTGTATACCTAATCCTGAATTGTACCCCACATCTTCAAAATTAAATATTTTTTTAAAAAGTGAGCAAAAGACATGTATAAACACTTCTCAAAAGAAGATATACGGGCAGCCAACAGACACATGAAAAAGTACTAATCATCAGAGAAATGCAAATCAAAACCGCACTGAGATATCATCTAACCCCAGTAAGAATGGCCATTATTAATAAAACAAACAACAACAGATGCTGGTGAGAATGAGGAGAAAAAGGAATGCTTCTACATTGCTGATGGGAATGCAAACTAGAGCAACCTTTTTGGAAAACAGTGTGGCGATTTCTGAAAGAACTAGAAATTGACCTTCCATATGACCCAGCAATCCCCCTACTGAGAATATACCTAAAGGAACTCAAATCATTCTACCAAAAAAAAAAATACTGCACATTTATGTTTATTGCAGCACTATTCAGAAAAGCAAAACCAAAAACAACCTTGTTGCCCATTGAAACTAGACTGGATTTTAAAAATGTGGTACATATATTCAGTGGAATATTAGGCGGCCATAAAGGACAAATATATGGACTTTGCAGCAACTTGGATGGATTTAGAGTCTATTATACTCAGTGATCTATCACAGAAACAAAGAATAGATTACCACATGTTCTCTCTCATAAGTGGACCCTGAACAATTCCATAATACTTTAAGAAAGGGATTGGCAGTAGCAGGATGCTTTTGAGATGGAGGTGGCAGGGTGTACACAACATCAATAAGGGTACCTGATCTCAAACCAGGCAAAGTGGAGACCAAAGGGTGGCCTAAACTTTACCTGTATGATGACCACTTGTATATCTAATCCTGAATTGTACTCCACATCTTTAAAATAAAAAGAAAGGGATTGGCAGTAGTGGGAAACTGCTGGGGGACACACCTCATCAACAAGGGTATCTGCATAATGAACATTTGTATATCTAACCCTGAATTGTACCCCACATCTTTAAAATTAAAGAAAAAGAAAAACCAGGAAGAAAAAAAAGAATCTTAAGTGTCGCAAGTTAATTCTGTAATATATTAAGCATATCCCATTTACCTTTCTTTCCACTTAAAAACTCACATTGTACAGGAAAAACTCAGACTGAGGACTATTTTTGCCATGGGTGATTCAGGGAACATCAGGTTTTAAAGATGCATTATCCTATAATGTATTCAGATTAACTAGGGCACAGCATCCAGAGAAACGTCTTTGATCCTTGCCTGCATAAGAGTGGTCTCATGAGTGGCTGAATATCATGGAAAAGCATATTTTTTTGTAGGTGATCGTGCTATGCTATGGTGAAGGACAGAATCAGGTAGGTCTTGTTCAAGGGCTTTATAGAACAAAGAAATCTAGATACTCTGAGTTTCAGATAGATGGAGGAGGTCGTATGAATGTGTTTGTTTATTTTTAGAGACAGGATGGAGTGCAGTGGTACAGTCATAGCTCACTGCAACTTTGAACTCCTTTCTCAAGCGATTCTCTTGCCTCAGCCTGAGTAGCTGGGACTATATGCACCAGCTAATGTTTAAAGATTTTTTTTTTTGTAGAGTTGGGATCTTGCTATGTTGTCCAGGCTGGACTTGAATTCCTTGGCTTCAAGTGATTCCCCTGCCTCGGCCTCCCAAAGTGCTGAGCCACTGTGCCTGGCTGTATGAATTTGAAAGAAGTTCACCTTTACAAGAAACAAGAACAGAGTATCAGGAATATTGGTAGTTGTTACACTAGTATGATTCTGTATGATTGGATGTATGTTTAATCCCTTTTTCACATTTAAAAGCTATTACTTTCTTGTAAAGTTAGATAATATTAAAGCCTCAAAGGACAACTTTTAAAAATATATATTTAATTAACAAAGATTACATACATTAAAGGTATACATTGTGATGATTTGATATGTATATACTTTGTGTAATGGTTGTCATAATCAAATGAACACATCCACCAATATCCATACCTTAGATTCCCCAGAACTTGTTTCTCTTACAATTAGAAGTTTATACCCTTTGGCCAACATCTCCCCATTTCCACCATTCCTCATTCCCCAGACCCTGATTAACCATCGCTCTACTCTCTGCTTTTATGAGTTTGATGTTTTAAACTCCACATATAAATGATATCATACAGTATTTTTGTCTTTCTGTGTCTGGCTTATTTCACTTAACGTAATGTCCTTCAGGTTCATACATATTTTTGTAAATGGCAAGAATTCCTTATTTTTTTTTTTTTTTTTGAGTTGGAGTCTCACTCGGTCGCCCAGACTGGAGTGCAGTGGCCGCTCCCGGCCACCGCAGTCTCCACCTGCTGGGCTCCGGCGATCCATCCGCCTCAGCCTTCCGAGTAGCCAGAATTACAGGCATGCGCTACCACGCCTGGCTGATTTTTTGATTTATTGTAGAGATGAGGTCTCACTGCCCAGGCAGGTCTCGAACCCACAGGCTCGGGCAAATCACTCACCTCAGCCTCCCAAAAGCGCGGGATTACAGGCTGAGCCACCGAGCCCGGCAAGAATTCCTTATTTTTTTATGGCTGAATAATATATTCCATTTTGTGTGTGTATGTGTTACATTCTGTTTATCCAGTCATCCATTGACAAGTTGTTTTCATATCTTGGCTATTATAAATAATGCCACAATGAACATGGGAGCACAGATATATCATTAAGATTCTGACTTTATTTCCTTTGGGTATAATTTTTTGGAGAACCTCCATATTGTTTTGCATAATGTCCATACCAATCTACATTCCCACCAACAGTGCCCAATAGGTCCCTTTTCTCTACACCTTCCCCAACAATTGTATATCTTGTCTTTTTGGTAAGAGCCATCCTAACAAGTGTCAGGTGGTAGTTTTTTATTTGCATTTCCCTGATAATTGGTGATGTTGAGTGCCTTTCTGTTTATCTGTTGGCCGTTTTTGTGTCTTCTTTAGAAAAACATCTATTCAGATCCTTGCTCAGTTTTTAATCTGATTATTATTACTATTATTTGTTATTGAGTTGTGTGAACTCCTTATATATTTTGGAGAGTAGCCCCTTATCAGATATATAGGTTGCCTTTTCATTTTGTTGATTATTTTCTTATTAGCTTGATTGTAGTACCACTTATTTATTTTTGCTTTTTTTTGTTGCCTGGGTGTCCTAACCAAAAAATCATTGCCAAGACTAATGTCAGGAAGCTTCTCCCCTATGTTTTCTTTTGGGCGTTTATGGTTTCAGATCTTACACATAAGGCTTGAATCCATTTTGAGTTAATTTTTATATATGGTATGAGACAAGGGTGCAGTTTTATTCTTTTGTATATAGATATTCAGTTTCCCCAGCACCATTTATTGAGAAAATTTTCCTTTCTGCATTGTGAATTCTTGACTGTCTTGTCAGAGATTAGTTGACCATATATGCAAGGGTTTATTTCTGGCCTCTTTATTCTGTTGGTCTGTGGTCTGTTTTTATGCCAGTACCATATTATTTTCATTACTACAGCTTTATAATATTGTTTGAAATCAGGGAGTATGATGCCTGTAGCTTTGTTCTTTCTTAAGATTGCTCTGCCTATTGGGGGTTTTTAGTGGATCCATACAAGTTTTAGGATTTTTTTTTCTGTATTTCCGTGAAAATGCCATTGGAATTTTGACAGGGTTTGAATCAAATCTGTAAGTTGTTTTGAGTAGAGCGGATACTTTAACAATATTCTCATTTAAAGATAATACCTCATTTTACGAGGCCAGCATTACCCTGATACCAAAACCAGATAAGGATGCTACAAGAAAACTACTGGCCAGTATCTCTGATGCAAAAATCCTCAATAAAATACTAGCAAACTAAATTCAACAGACTGCTAAAAGAATCATACACCATTATCAAGTGGGATTTATCCCTGGGTTACAAGAATGGTTCAACATATGCAAATCAATCAATGTGATACACTACACTGACAGATTATAGGATAAAAATCATATGGTAGTCTTAATAGATGCAGAAAAAGCGTTTGACAAACTTCAGTATCTTTCCATGATAAAAACTCTCAGCAAATTAGGTATAGAAGGAAGGTACCTCAGCACAATAAAGGCCATATATAACCAACTCACAGCTAGCATCATGCAAAATAGTGAAAAACTGAGTGCTTTTCTTCCAAGACCAGGACAAGACAAGGATGCCCACTCTTTTCCACTTCTAGTCAACATAGTACTGGAAACCCTAGGCAGAGCAGTTAGGCAAGAGAGAGAAGTAAAAGGCATGTAAATTAGAAAGGAAGAAGTTAAACTATTTGCAGATGACATAATCTTATACAGTAATTCCTAGCAATTCCACCAAAAAAAATTCACTTATTAGGAGAAATAAGTGAATTTAGTAAAGTTGCAGGATACAAAGTTAACATACAAAAATTAGTTGTGCTTCTATACACTAACAACAAACTATCTGAAAAAAGATACTAAGAGAACAATCTCAGTTGCTATAGCATCAAAAAGAATAAAATGCTTAGGAATAAATTTAACCAAGGAGGTGGAAGACCTATACACTGTAAACTATAAAATATTTATGAAAGAAATTGAAGACACAAATCGAAAGATAACCCTTGTTCATGATTTTTTTTTTTTTTTTTTTACTAAGGCCTTTTCACTAGTTGAGGTTATACATGTAATGTTCACATAGAAAGCAAATATTCCCTTTTTTAATTTCTGTATTCATTTTAGTTATTCTTTGCTGAAGCAACAGCTTGTTATGAGCATGAGTACTGAACAGAGATTTTTATTCATATTTAAAGAACATCAGTAGTAAAAACATTTCCCTAGCTGTGACAAAGAACAGCTTTTGTTTAAGGGTTAGGTATGTCTAAGGAAGTGACTCTTGTTAGGAACTAAGGAATAAAATATAATTCATCTTATCTAGTGTAACAAAAATTGTCCTAACTTGCAAGCTGCTGAGTGCCTATTTTGCATTTAATGCTGAAGTAATGAAGCTTTTATTTTTTGCCAGAAACTCCCATTTCTCTCCCAAATAAATATATTCTCTATTAAAAAAAAACAAAAATTTTTCAGTATTTTGCATGGTAATGTGTCTTTGCTGATGCAGAAAAGCAATATAATTCAGGATGAAGAATTAATTTAAACTTCTTATGCACTCTTTTACAGATAATTAAAATTATTTCTAAGGAATCAAAAGGTAGATTTGCAGTGCATACCAAAAAGAATAGCTTTATCCTGGTGAATGGCAAAGGAAGGGTGTAGTCCTTTTCTTATCAAGAGGGAGAGGTTCCTAAAAACTGTTGCTGGATGTAGAATTTGTCTGAGAACTTTAAACCTTGTGGAAACTATAGTTGCAGGGGATCTGAAGTTGAGAGTGTATCTATGAAAGCTCTTAGGAATAAACAGTGTTTTCACTGATTTAAACAAATCTTCTGAATGTAATACAATGACATTTTATAGTTTATTTGGTAATAAGGGATACTGTATTTTCTTTTTCATTTACTATCCTTAGTTTAATAGAAAATTTGCTTTGTTGCAGATGGATAAGCATGCTTCCCCTTCTCCCCCGAGGCTGGTTTTCTTTCTGACGGTTCTTTGCCTTTCTGATTGTCAAACTCAGAAATTGTTGGTATCCATCTTCTAGAGCTCCCCACTCACATCCCACTTCTTCCTACAGACTTAGATGTCTTCAGTGTGTGGCTTTATTCTAAAAATCTTTATTCCTGGTCTGACATTAGCTTTTACCATCTTTTTCTATTCTCAATCTCAGCTCCTTTTTTCTTTATCCCCAAAAGGATTGAATCAGAGTTTGTGCAATTTACATATACTGAAACTGAATGAAATTTTTGAAGTTGCCAAAAAAAATACACAGAAGTAAATTTGAGTATGTGCAAGTTCAATTTAATATGATTAGATATGAGAAATTAGTGTCATATCCTGCAAATGTATATGAATATGTGAGCTCTCAAAGATTTTATGTGTATATGCACCCACCCACCCACATATATATATAAATAACATTTAGCCTAAGAAGAATTTGGTTAAGCTGCTCAAGAACGTTCAAAGCTTCCAACACAGTTGCACATTTCAGCAAAAGCAGGCAGTGTGCTTGCTGTCAGTCAGTGGCCTAATCAGTCATTTATTCAGCACCACTTTGGATTTGTGAACAGATGGACTTATATATAGCCTTTTGGAGCCTAACTGGTTCTGAAGACGGAATTCCAGTATAAGAGTTTCAGATCCTGAAGCCAGAACTATGTTACTTATCCTCATTTCTTGGACCTAAGGGGAATCCCCGATGGGGTAAAAATATCATTGACCCTCCCAACCCTGCAAAACTAGTAGTCATCAGACTTTGAAGGAAGCAAAAACAAACTCCTTACAAGAAAGAGGTTGGAACTTTTGTTCTGTGATTAAACTGTGTTTACTGTTAAAGTCTTGATTTTTATATTTAAAAAAAAAAATTATCCCTGGGCTTTGATTTGTGTTTTTATCTTTTAGGAATGATTGTATACATTGACAATGTGCTACCTTCTTCAAATTCTTTAAGAAGTAAACTGCAATATTCTGAGTTTCGTGTTGCATAGAGTTCTTATCCGTGAAAGAATGTCCAAAAAGAAAGTGTAGCAAATTTAGTATTATTTTACTCTAATTTGGTATTCCCTACTGTGGAAGTTTTAAGAGTTTTTTCTTGTGATCATCATTATCATAGTTAAGATTTATTGAAAGCTTACTCAACAAGGAATAGTTGGATTTTTGTACTGGTTTTAGGAGTACTTGTATGAGATAATGTGAGATAGATTCAAATATTGAGGCAGTCTTAAGACAGAAAACATCAACGCTACTGCCATACATTATCAGAAATCAGGAGAAAGACTTTTTAATCATTGGCCTGAATGAGATGAAGTTCAAAATAAGACTGTGGTCATTATTCATTACCTCTTTTCTTTCAAACAGTAAAACTCTTGTGGACAAGGCTGCTTTTTAATGGCATGTTCTTTAAACAGCTGTTAAGCACCCTCTTCCCCAATACCACAGACCACATCTGTTCCTACTGTTGATTAGTTAGAGGGTGGAGAAAGAAGAGAGGCTGTAGCATGTGTAATTACCAGTAATTAATTCATGTTGAGCCTCCTCATTTCCTTCTATTCTAACTCCACCTACTCTTCTTCCTGTCTCTGTTGTAAATTCTATTTCATGTTGGCTACTTGTGGAAGATAATCTTGATGGTTATACGGCTGTTTTCCTAAAATTTTATATTCACCTTACAGTGAAGTTTTTATTTTTCTTCTGGTGGCAGAATCTTTTAATAAGGCATGGCAAGTAAGAAAATACTAAAGTAACTGAGCATATCTCTTGGGGATAACTTTCCTGCTTCCTTATGTTCTGTTTCTGTTGGCACTGTTTCCGACTGTCAACAATTTTTTTCAAATATGTTTTCTGTTGAAGGAACTATTTATTGCAAAGCATGATTGAGTATGAGGAAAACAAATGTAAGATACAGTCCCGGTCATCAGTGTTAATGTGCAGTGTAATTAGAGACCTAAATTATGCACATGGAAATATAACTATGTAAGTTAACACATCATAATGATAACATATAGTAATTTCCAATATTGCCAAGACCATAGTGTTCTACTATTTTTCTTTCTCTTTGGGTTAATGTTGGACTAAAGGAAATATCAGTTTGAGCATTTTTAGTTAATATATCACAGTAAAAGAGATATAGATTTGCTCTTTTAAAAAGTTTAGTGCCGGGCTCGGTGGCTCAGCCTGTAATCCCGCGCCTTTGGGAGGCTGAGGTGAGTGGATTGCCTGAGCCTGCGGGTTCGAGACCTGCCTGGGCAGTGAGACCTCATCTTTACAATAAATCAAAAAATCAGCTGGGCGTGGTAGCGCATGCCTGTAATTCCGGCTACTTGGAAGGCTGAGGCGGAAGGATCGCCGGAGCCCAGCAGGTCGAGGCTGTGGTGGCCGGGAGCAGCCACTGCACTCCAGTCTGGGCAACAGAGTGAGACTCCAACTCAAAAAAAAAAAAAGTTTAGTTTAATCATCTTATTTACAAATCTGAAAAGCCTAGATTTTCAAAATGTGTGCTTCTTGTGAGTCTGCTTTTGGAAAGATGGAGTTTCAAGCAAAGTATTTAAAAACTATTTAAAAAAATTATTTGATCTACCAGTCAGTATCATGGCATGAAAGAGATGACACTGGGATTTAATAGAAAGATTTGATACAAGGATTGCATGCAAAAATGTGGGCAGAATATAGTGAAATCACAAGAGAATTATGTGAACTCCTAGTTATAGCAGGATTGTTATACTCTTAGGTGAAGAGATGGAGCAGATACCTGTCCCAAAAAGAGGGAGTTGGGTAAGAGGACCTCCTGATTATGAGTGGATGGACTCAGCCAATCTCTGCATGACCCCTTAAGAAAGAGCCAAGGTCATAAATAACTGCCCTCACTTTCTTCTTTCTTCTTCTCCTCTCCTGATCCATGCAGTATTCCCCATTAGCCAAACCCAACTGGAAATTAGAGGTCAAGGGAGGTGTTTGATGTAGTTCCTTAGGTTAGCTTCCTCTTTCAGAGAGCGGGGTGAAGAAGGGTCACATCTGTCATATTTGGAGACTTTTTGAAATTTTCCTAAACTTGAAAAATCTATCTTGGATAACATAATCCTATGCACTGAATAATCTTGACAACAATAGACATATGTATGGAATCAGTATGCTTTATGACAAATCTGTCACTTCTCAAGTGTGTGCACAGGGATTATACAGGGATTATTCTGGTCATTGATATAGGTTAGTGCTTCTCAAGGGGAGCAATTTTGCCCATGTAGGAAATCTGACAATGTCTAGAGACATGTTCATGTATGGGCTTTGTCATCAGGATCTAGTAGAGGGTAGTGATGATGAAGGGAAAACAATGAAGTGCCTTTTGATTCCATCAGGGTAGGTGGTGCTCAGATGATTGCTGGAGAATCTAACCTAAGCAATACAGTTCATTTTGGCAAGAGAAGATTTTACTGACCTTTGAAAGAACAATTTGACTTCTGAAAATGAAGCTACAAGGCAGCAAAAGTATTGCATATTAAGCATGAGCTAGAGGTCAAGTCCTAAAGAATAAAGAATAAATGAGGTATTGTCAATAATTGTTGTGTAGATTACAAGCTCCTCAAGTGCATGGACTATATTTTATTCATAGTCAAAGAATTAAGCACCACAGATTGTCAATATGTGTATGTTATGTGAATGAGTAACCCGTAATTGAGGAGAAATGGATGGTGCAGAAACAGAGAGAAAGGTACTAGTGACCTTTCTGAGAAAGCAGGATTTATTGAGAGGACAGAAAAACTCCCACAGTGGGAACGGACCCAAGGGGGTTGCCTACTTCCTTTTCTTTACGATGCAGTAGGTAGGAACGAGAACATTTAAATGATGATATCAGAAACTATTTATCTCATTCCTCTCTTGTCAGTACTACCCTTCCTCCCTTTTCATATTAACGATACTGTTCCTTGCATGGACCCAGAGTCATGCTCCTTCTCTTTGCGGACTCACTTGAAGAATTCAGCATGACTCCAAAGAGGTTTTAATAGAAGCACCACCATCTACCCATTGCTCAAGCCCAAAGTCAAGGATATATCTTTGCTTTTTCTCTTTTTTCTCACTCCCTACAACCTAACCTGTAGCATGCCCTGACTGCTTGTCATCCAGCTCTGCTGCTGCCACCTTGTCCCATGCTTATAGCATCCCTCCACAACCCATTCTCCATGCTGCTACCTGTGTGACTGTTTTAAAATCAGATCATGTCATTCCCTTTGCTTCATCCCAGCCCCTGTAAAATTCTTCTCACATAGTAGAAGCTCAGTGTGTGTTGAATAAACACATTGTAAAAGTTATTACTATGGGTAAAATTCCTTTAGACTTCCAAACTGTATATTGTCTTTGTAATGATAATAGTGGTCATGGGTTTGTGAAAGTTCATCTGTTTTTTTTTCTTTCCTCACCTTGTGACTGACGGCTAACACCCATTTTTTAGAATGGTTAACAATAGGTTTATATATGGCATTGGAGCCAGCAAAACTAGCTGCTCCTTGCTAGCAGTCTTCTGGGTAAATCAAGAGCAGTCTGGGGTATCATATATACCAGGCAGTCACCTATGCTGTTTTAAGGAATGATTTGACATAAGTATAAAATCACTGCAGGTTTTGAGGGGGCTAATTTAGGGGGGATAACCCTTTTGAAAATTGGGTGAAAGCTTATTCTTTATGCAGAAAAATCTCCATATATACACAAATACAGAATTTTGTAGATCATTAGAGGGTTCATAGACTAAACCATAGTTCATAATGGAGGTATGTGTAGTTTGAAAATACATATTCAAAATTAATGTTTTATTTGCAATAGGTTAAAACATCTAGTTTTGAAATATAAACTATAGAAAGTAAAGTGACAAAATATTGGCAGATGGGAATATTGCAAAAAAGAGATGATTATTTCTTTTTATCTGTGATTGTTTTTTTTTTTTTTTTTTTTGAGTTGGAGTGTCACTCTGTCACCCAGACTGGAGTGCAGTGGCTGCTCCCGCCCACCGCAGCCTCGACCTGCTGGGCTCCGGCGATCCTTCCGCCTCAGCCTTCCGAGCAGCCGGAATTACAGGCGCGCGCTACCACGCCCGGCTAATTTTTTTATTTTATTGTAGAGATGAGGTCTCGCCTGCCCAGGTGGGTCTCGAATCCGTGGGCTCAGGCAATCCACTCACCTCAGCCTCCCAAGGCGCGGGATTACAGGCTGAGCCACCGAGCCCGGCTTCTGTGATTGTTAATTGGGGTCATGGCAGGGTCTTAAGCCATAAGATTTTTTTTTATTGTTTGTAATAAAAATTCAGCAGCATTGGCTGGTTTTGCCTTATTTTTTTGTTGAGGTGGCAAAAGAGAATGATAGGTAAGCACCTCATACCTGCAGATTTTGTGCCTTTTAACCCAGAGAGATACCTGTAGACGCACCAACCGAGAGGGAAGCAGCTGATGGTCATGAGACACAGGGTGGAAGGAGAGGAATTTTTGAAGTATTTGAACCTAATGCTCTTTTTCTGTTTTAGTTCTTTGTTAAACAGACACTGAGAAAGATGATTTTTCTATTTGATAGAACTTTTTGGAAAAACTTTACTACTCTCTTATTCTATCTCCTTTGGGGTTGAGGAGAGCTGTTATTTCAGAAGTTATTGTTAGAGTTTCTTTTATTCCTATTGTTTTAATAATCTCAAGCTGGCATGTTTTTGGTAAATCACCAAAGCAGTAGGTATTTTGTCCAACTACCTAAGCACTGAAAGCAAGTATGTAATGCTGTAGTATCAGAGTTGTGGGTTTTTTCCTGCACAATATATTAACTAAGCAGAAAATTTAAAAGAACAAAGACAATAAAAGTAATGTTTGTTAGTGGTAGTTTGAGATATTTCAGGAGAGATGAGATGTGAAGAAAAGCAATGGCCGTATTTAGAAAGCTGCCTCAAACCCAAGAGTATCTATTGAAGTAAACTTGATGACAGACTTTTTTCCTCTTCATGAATCATTGTATTCCTATAAAAGCAAAAATTCCTCTTCATCTAAACAAATGGCTTCCACATCTGTTTTCTTAGTTTCTCAAAAGGGTATCTTCGGTTTGCATTTTTTAAAAAAAGTGTTTATCTGTTTAAAATGAAATATCGTCAAAAGCAGTTTATACATCAAAATCCAAGTTGGTCTTCAGCTTGTAAAAATTAGTCGAGAATGATCTGGTGGTAATGCTACTCGTGTAGCGAAAAAAGAAAATGCATTTTGTATTCTATGTAGGTTAAGTTCTTCCTCCTAACTTTAAATTTTATTGACTTATATTTAATTTTATGTGCCCTTTGGTTTTGGGGTACTCATTGAGTAGGTAACTTTGTCTTTAATAGCACTTTCCAACATTTTAATGCTCTGGGCTCAGATTCCTGAAGATGAGTATTTTATAAACTAATAGCAGGAGAATTACTCTGTTAGTCTCATTCACTAGAACTGATATGTAGTTGGTCTTTTCCTTTTTGAATTCCCATAATTAGTTTCTCCCCTACCTTGTCACTAAGAGAAACGCACTTATCAGTGGTTTGTAAAATGCTGTATGTGCTCTTCTGAAGCACTTGTTTAATTTCCAGGATTGTGTTAAGTTTGTGTACCCTTAAGGGTTTTGGTTTTATCTTTTAAGTCTTTAGTCTCTTCTTGGGTGACAGGCTTTCATGCCCTTGAACCCATCCTGCCATTTAAAAATAAAGAATGAGAAGCAGCTGAAATGCGGGCTCTTTTGCAGCTGACAGGAATCTGATCTACTGCTTGGATTCTTTATCTGGGTACAGACATGCCAGTGGTGTATAGCTCGTTCTAACCATGCCATTTGCAGTCACAAGGTTTAAGAGGGTGGGAACAGAGGAAATTGTCTCCAGGAGAAGGAAAGAATATTTTTTTGTTTGTCAAGGTCAGGGAAAGAGGTTGTAGATCAGCACATGGGGTCTTACAGCAGGTTGCAGGATTCATGGACTCTTACCACCCAGTGGAATTTCTGGGCCATGGTCGAGGTGTTTGTCTTTCAGAAAAGCTTGCACAGGCTCCTCCCACCTCCTGAACTACAGCTGTTTCTTCTGTTTAAACAGTGGCTTGCTCTGAGGTTAAAGGTCCATGAAAATTGTAAGGTATTTCATGTTATAAAATCTAATTAGTGGCAAAGACGATTGATGAAATCACTTAAAGGGACTTAGTTTCTCTGAAAAGTATAAAGAATATAATTTGTATACTGAGGAGAACCCCTCTCCCATCAGTACTTTTATTTTATTGGATAAGCATGAATCATAACTGCTAGCAAATGGCACCAAACTTGACATAAAATAAAAAAGATCCCTCCCCCTCTTCCCATGCAGAAGAGAGGCAGGAAAAAGGATGTCTATGTAGGAACTATAGGAGGTTCTTCACTAGTGACTTAAATTGATTGATGTATAGTCTTCCTGTTGAGTCTATCAACATTGCCTCCAGGAGTGGAGCCACTGCAAAGATTTTGCTTAGTATTTGTTAAGCCACCCCTGTAGTTGTTTTGGTTACTCATGAAAAGGCAAGGTGCTTCCCCTTTTTGACCTTGTTCAGAGGCTTAGTACAATTATTTGTATTAGGCACTAGCCACCTGTTGGGATCATTCTCATTAAAGGTCACTGTGTGGTGCCTGGCTGTCTGACTGTAGCAGCCTGCATCAGATTTGCTGGTGGCCTCTGGTTTGTGTAACACCTGCCAATTGTAACAGAAAGAATGGAGATCTGATAGCTGAAAGGGAACGGAAGGTACTGGAAGAGGAATGAAGAATCAGGAGACCCATGGAGCACCTGCCACTCTAGCTCCATGCTAACTTGCCTGGTCTCCCTTTTCTCCTACTGCCTCTTTGGTGAGCTGCACCATCCATTTTGAAGTTTTTAGTTATTGTCTTCATACTGACATTGCTTTGGTTTATTCATGTATTGCATCTCTATTAAGCATTGGATTTCCTGTACCTGAAATGCCCTGTGTCCTCTCCACTGAACATGTTAGTTTCTGTCTGCCTCCCTGTGATCTCCATTTAGATGTCCCATGATCATATCCCATTCAACTCAAAAACTATCCTTGTGGTTCTACTCCCCAACCTGTTCCGCTTCCCTGATTGCCTGTCTCAATGAATGATGAGACTGTCTACCCAGTTGTTAAGCCAGGGACATGGGCATCATTCTTGACTCCTATCTTTTCCTCATGCTTCAAATCCAGTCTGTTGCTAAGTCCACTTCCTAAGTATTTGTGATTTCCTATTTCCAGTGCCGTTGTGATTATGCTGTTCAGACCTCATTACATCTCCCTGGACACTGCCCCTCTCCCAAGTATTCTCCACATGATTTATAGCCAGAGAGACCTCTTTAAACTATTTACTTTTGCCACTCTCCAGTTTAAAGTCTTTAATGTGACTTACAAGGCCTTCATAGTTAGGCCTCTCTCCCAGTTGCTCCCCATTATCCCTGAGCATTCTAGCCTCAACTGTACTTTTTATTTCTCTTGCCTTTGTAAAACGCTTTGTTGTTTTGAAAACTTTCTTAAAAACGTAATTTTGTCTAATCACCATTGAGAGTTTCTTTGTGTCCCTTGGATCTTCACACTCTTCCCTCATCCTCTTCCTATTTCCTGTGACTTACCTTCCCCTTATAAATAATCTGCTTTCATGAAATTTTCTGTAACTCCCACTCCAGGGGCCCCTATTATGTACGCGTGCATGTATATAGTATATGTACAATATTTTCTAGATGCCTTTTTGGTTCTCTACTCCACTAGGTGTTATACACTCTAAGAGGGAAGGAATCGTGTCTGAATCATTCACCTTTGTGTCCCCTACCACCTAGCACATGAAAAGTGTTCAGTAAATACTTGTTGGTGTATGCATGAGTGAGAAAGAGATTGGTTTTTTAGAATTGAGCAGCCAAATCTTGTATAGCCTTTGTATTGCTTCTGTGTATTCTGCACCTCCATCCTAAATGAGTGTTCTCAGCCTGATCTCTGTTTATTTCCAAATTTCTCTGGGTTCTTTCCAGAGAAGGCATAGAAGATAATGGAGAAAAGGTGATTGATAAATTAGAAGATATTCTTCGATTGATTCTTAAATATACAGTTAACCCCTGAACAACACGAGTTTTAACTGCATGAGTTCACTTATACATGGATGTTCTTCCACCTCTGCCACCCCTGATACAGCAAGACCAACTCCTTCTTTTCCTCCTCCTCCTCAGCCTACTCAATGTGAAGACAAAGATGAAGACCTTTATGATGATCCACTTCTGCTTAATGAGTAGTAAATATGTTTTCTTTTCCTTATTATTTTCTTTTCTCTAGTTTACTTTATTGTAAGAATATAGTATATAAAACATATAACATACGAAATATGTGTTAATTGATGGTTTATGTTATCAGTTAGGCTTCTGGTCAGTAATAGACTATTAGTAGATAAGTTTTGGGAAAATCAAAAGTTACATGCAGATTTTCATCTGCAAGGGTGTCAGTGCCTATAACCTGTGTTTTTCAGGGGTCATCTGTATTTATTCTAGAAGCATGCCTAAACACGTCTATAATACGTTTCTCTGGTCAGGTGAACACAACTACATTTTCCTAAAACCAGACTATCTTTCGGAAAGAATATTTTTTTTAAGTGGGGGCCATCTTTTTTTAAATTATAGCTAGTCATAGACTCTGCTTTCTGAACTAATAAAATAGAAGGAGGCAAGGGATGCCATTTTGTAAAAAAATAGAGTTGCTATAAGAAGGCATGTAAAAGCATGGTGATATTAGAATGGAATTTAGTGATTAGGTCTAGTACTAAGCAAGGGAGTTACCCTCTGAAAAATTGGACTTAAAAAGTTCTTCCTCCTCTTACCTCCTTTGAAGCAGAGAGTAATGAAGGACAGTTCAGTGTCAATCTTGGCATACACTGATCCTAAAAAGGAGCTTTCCAGAAACCAAAAATGCTTTTTATCAAAATGGTAGTGGCAACACCTTGGTCCCTCTCCAACTTCAGGTTCTCCAGACTACCACCAGCTATGTGCTTTTCCAGGATTGAGCTTTAGGCCAGGTGCTTAGTAATAACAAGTGACAATTTGTTAAATCTGCCATTTGTGGGATCTGGGAGCTCAAAGTTTTCTGGTCAGATTTTCCCATGACCTCAGTTATAAAGAAAATGTTACAGATTCTAGAAAATGCTAATGTCCTTTTTAGCGGTAAGTATTATCTTGATTGCAGTGCTTCAGAATTGCCCAACTTCATTATCTGAGCATAGCCAGCCTGACGCCTTCTTCTCAAATAGACAATTATGATCAATTAAGCACTTTCAGGCCTTATAGAATACTTAATTTTATTAGTCAATTATTTGTGCTTTGAAAGAGTTAATGGTAGCTACCCAAGCCATTATTAGAAATTAAAATGTCCCAAAATAGAAAGGCTATTTCCTTTGTGTGTAGCACTGCAGTGGAAAATGCCAAGCATAGTTTTTACTGAGTTAAAGGGTGAGGGAAGGCGGGGTGGGGGAGAAAGTTACATGTAAATCATTTAGCCATTAAACTAATGGGTGGGTTTATAAATCCTATTACTATAAGCCCTTTTCATTTCCACTGAGGCCTGGTGCATGCTTGATCCCACTAATGTAAAATTCATTCAGTCTAAGTGTTTACTGAAGTAAGACACTTTGAGTCAATTTTAATCAGGTTGTGCAAAACTTGCTTGAGCGCTGGTGTTCACTATAGCACGGACATAGTTTGGCCATGTCTTAATTAGAACCCCTTCAGATGAGTTATACGAGAGGTCAATCAGGGAACCAAATCACCGAGCCTTTTGATGTGTACTTGTTTTTCTATGAAGGAAATACACTGTATGTAGGTAGGGGCTGAAAACACCTGGCTCAAAAACAAGGAACAAGGACCTTTAAGTGGGTATGTTTCTCGTCTTATGGACATTTTGTGAATCTTAAGAAAACTGAAATCTCTATTCTTGTGGTTAATTGGAGCATCCTCAGTGTTACTTATGTTTAAACAAATCAAGATTTCAAGTTTGAAATATGTCGACCTTCTTCCTAGAAAAATGCATATAGGCACACAGTCAAATCTTTGCTGACAGTTTCAGGGGATTTTCAGATTTCTTGGGCTTAATACTTCTTGCTGCAGTTTTAATCTTAGCGTCTTAGGATTTTTTCAAAAACTGGGACTATAATATTTAAGAGTGTATAGGGTCGTACTTGAACACTTGTGTCGGTGAGTAGTTTTGCTTTAAGTGAGTTTTATGGCCAGCTCTACAAGCTCTCTAGGGCCCTATGCCAGATATAACGCTATGTGTGGCAGCAATGTACATAATTTCAGGTGAAACATTCAGGATGTGTCCTTCTAAACCAGAGGTTGGACTGGAGGAGGAATAGAGAAAAAGAATGTTGAGAAAGGAAGGTTTCTTTAAAGGTGAAAACAGTGTTTAAAGGTCAGACTATAAAGTAGGTTTAAAAAATCCGCAGGACAAATAAATATTCACTCTGGGGACAAGATATTATAAGATGGGAGAAATTCACTTTTCATTTCACATATTCAAAGCCATGGTTTATGGTATTTTAAGTTTCTGGATCAAAATTAGAGTCCTGTCATATTGTAGGGCAATAATTGAGAGATACTCACAAATATCATTAAATTTGTCTGTTAGGAAATCAGAAATCGTTATTTAGTCAGTGTATTTTATATTCTTCACACATGAGCTATCAGAAGATCTGGGTTGTAAATTAAGGATTTAAAACAAAACCAGTTTATCTGGAAACAAGAATTGTATGGAAAAGGTACACTTTCAGTCAAGTTTATAATTAATGGGCCTTTATCATTAGGGTAGAAATTCATTTCTCTTGAGTGAATATTTGTTTATATAGCATGCATTGTGTTTGAAGGTGGGGTCAAAACTGATTCACTCATTTCTTTTATGGAAAGAGCCAGCATTTAAATGCGTACCGTGTGTGGGTTTAATTGCCACTTTTTGTAACCTATTTTAGGATTCTGTTGTGGAGATGCACTTATCGATTAATAATGGCTTTGTTCTTCTCAAACTGGACCACTGGGGGTTTTCTTCCTTTTACTAGAGTCTAAGAACTAAATAAACATTTATTGAATTACTATGTGCCAAGCATTGTGTTAGGTTTAATGACTGTGACATGATCTCTGCTGATAATTTGTTTATAGTCTTACCTTTTGTAATAGATTGGTGTGTTGTGGTATGCACAGACTATTTTGAGGGGTACATAAGACTAGTATGTTCATTAATATTATTGGGTTGGAGGGGTTGGAGAAGACTTTTCTGACAGTGTGAAGTTCCTTGTAAAATAAGCAGATGTTAGGTAATAATAATACTTAACATTTATTGAGCTCTTGTGTCCCAAAGACTATAGACAACAATGTACATACATTGTTGCATTCAATGCTCACAGTAGCTCTATTATAAGGAAACTTCAGTTATTATCTCCACCTTACAATTGAGTAATTGAAAGCTTAAAGAGATTATATTGTTTGCCTGAAGTCACAGCTTGTAAGCATTGCTGTTAGGCTTTGAACCCAGGTAGCCTGTATTAGGGATCTCCAGAGAAACAGAACCAATAGGGTGTGTGTTGTTTGTGTTACACACAAACACATAGAGGGACATTTATTTTAAGGAGTTGACTCATATGGTTGTGGAGGCTGTCAAATGTGAAACCTGTAGGGCGGGCTAGAAGGTGACCCAGGGAAGAGTTGATGTTTCTGCTGGAGTCCGAAGACAGTCTGCAGCGAATTTCTTCCTTGGGGACCTCACTGTAGTGGGTAATATGCTTTAATCAAAGTCAACTGTTTTCAAATAGTAATCTCATTTTTAAAATGCCTTCATGGTGACATCTACACTGGTGTTTGACCAAATATCTGGGTACTGTGGCCTAGCCAAGTTGGCACACAAAGTTAACCATCACCTAGCCTAACTGCTCAACTCATACTTTTAACCACTTGGAGAAACAGCATGTGAAAACATGGTCTGTTTAAAGAACCCAATATATTTTTGGAAGGCTGGATTGAGGGATGTGTGTATATATAGGAAGCATTAGACAATGAGATAAGCCTTATTTCAAGGGGGACTTTTTAGAAAGAACACTGGCAAAGCGTGAAGAATGGCTTAGAGGGTAATGATGCTGGAGACAGGTAGGCTGACTGATGAGGTTCTGAAGGAAGGACATGGGAATGCGAGGAGATGCCTCTCTGGAAAGACACAATATAGTGTAGGACATGTTTATTCATTGGATTAGAAAGGAAGCCATCCCTTTGTTTTGGTTGAACGTTCTTGGCGGGGCCATTTATCATTTTGAAGCTGGTTGAGGGTTTGGTGGAAATGGATGGGGTTTAGAATGAATGTGGGACTAACAGGTAAATGTGGGTCTAGAGAGAGAGAATGTTGAGTCATCATTGTATATTAGTGATTCTCAACCCTTCAAGAAATTTTGCCCCCTAAGAAATCATTTGATTGTATCTGAAGATAATTTTGATTGTCACAACTGAAGAGAGGGAGAGTGTGTGGGCATATGTGTGCGCTTGTATTACTGTAATCTAGTGGGCAGAGGCCAGTGATGCTGCTAAACAATTATCCTGCCTAAAATGTTACAGCACCAAGGTTTAGAAGCCCTGATCTATATGTAGATGTGTGTATACACTCCCTGGGACTAGAAAAGAGAACTCAACAGATGTTGGATGTTTTTTATATATTATAAATATGTCTACCCACATACATTACGTGCTTAAAGATGTGTGCAATTTGTGAGAACTTATATGTTTCTAGTTATTTTACAACCACATAGCCCCCAAAAGCAGGCTAGTATGTGGAAATATATCCTTGCTGTGCTAATTATCCTAGTTGGATATGTTAGTGCCTCTTTTTCCTAATATTATAGACATGAATGTGATTGAAAGGCAAAACAACCAAATATAATGAAGAGACATTTCTACGTCAAAGTTAATTCTAGAGCTTTAGATTTGAGAGGACTCTTAACCTCTTCATTTTGTAAACGAGAATGCTGAGACCTAGAGAGGGCCATAGTCTTGGTCCCAAATCACTCAGCTAGTAATTGGCACTTTAAACACTGTACTCTGATCTCAGACCCCTGACTTTTTAAAAAGTAATACTTGGATGGCGTTTTATCCATGCAAGGCACTTTTTTAGCATATGGCTCTTTTTATTCCCACCTAGCTCAGGGAACTAGGTGGTTGTATCACCCCAAATTTAGAGGAGGTAAAACTAAGGGTTAAAGGTAGTAAGTAATCCAGTATCACAAAAGTATTAAGTGGTGGAAACAGAAAGTAGGGTGCTTATTAAATCCATAGCCCTTGAGCATTTATAGAGAAGATACACACCTAAGAATAACAGAATAGGAAAATAGGAAAAAGGCAATGTTTTTTAAAAAGTTTATTTATTTATCGTAAAGATGTAGGGTACAATTCAGGGTTAGGTATACAAACACTGATCATGCAGGTACCCTT
>NW_007252902.1:846164-846881 GCF_000164805.1 Carlito syrichta | reverse complement strand
TATTTGGAAGGGTCCGGTCCATTTGGGTTGTAAGCGAGCTTTGGCTTCTGCGTCTGAGAGGTAGACCCATTGTCCCGGGGTGAGAGGCTGTGAACTTGGCGTGCCTGTGGGGGTGGGCAGAAGGAGGTCTTGATACTGCCAGATGTTGGATCGGATGAAGGACAGGAGAGGGTAGATTATATGAAGAGGGATGGGGGGTGGAGAGGTTGGGATACTGGGAGGGAGGGTAGGCCATCCGTATAGCACCTCGAAAGGTGAGAGTTGGCTGGGTTTCTTTGGGAGGACGCGAATGCGAAAGAGGGCTAGGGGGAGGAGGGACACCCAGTCTTTGTGGAGTTTGAGAGAGAGTTTAGTAAGAGTATTTTTTAGTGTGCGGTTTGTCCGTTCAACCTTCCCTAATGATTGTGGGTGATAAGGAATGTGAAAGTGCCATTTGATATTAAGAGCTGTCGTTAGAGATTGGACGACTTGTGAGGTAAATCCAGGTCCATTATCTGATTGGAGAGAGGAGGGGACTCCGAACCGATAATATGGTTGGCAAAAAATGGATCCTACTGTAGCAGCCTGCTTATTGGAGGTGGGGAAAGCTTCGACCCACCCAGAAAAGGTGTCAACAAAGACTAGAAGATATTTGGTGTTATGGAAGGGGGGCATAAGAGTGAAATCCATTTGCCAGTCTGACCCGGGGAGCTCTCCCCTAGCCTGGTGGGTGGGGAA
>NW_007252902.1:843684-845193 GCF_000164805.1 Carlito syrichta | reverse complement strand
CTTCCGTCTGTGAACCATATGTAAGAGGGCTTAGATAAGGGTCCTTCCTGAATATGTATGAGACAGGGAAGTAGGGACTCAAGGACCTCAACACAGTTATGGATTGGAGTGTCAGTGGGAGAGGAAGGAAGTAGTGAGGCCAGGTGAAGAGGCACACAAGCTTGGAAGGAGATGGAAGGATCTTGGATAAAGAAAACTAGAAGAGAAAGAGCCCGGCCGGGAGGGAGTGTTTTGAGGCCTTTATATCCTAGGAGGTGATGTAGATGATGGGGAGAAGTTACAGTGATAGGTGCTCCAAAAGTGAGTTTTTTTTATTCACACACCAGTAAGTAGGCGACTGATAGAGCCCACAGGCACGGGGCCCATCCCTGGACTGTGTGGTTGAGTTTTTTTGAAAGATAGGCTGTGGGGGCAAACGTTTGTCTGCTAAGTTGACCTAGGACTCCTAAGACTGTACCCTTATTTTCGTGGATGTATAGGGTGAAGGGCCGGAGGATATCGGGTAGTCGTAGGGCAGGGGCCTGGAGGAGAGCCTGTTGGAGGGCAGTAAAAGGCTGTTTAACGGCTGAGGGGGAGAGTAAGGGTTCCTTTGGGTCGCCTTTAGCGAGGTTGTAGAGTGGCTTGGCGAGAAGGGCGAAATTGGGGATCCAGGCTCAGAAGTAGCCCGCTAATCTAAAAAATGACTGGATTTCCTCCTTTGTCTTTGGTGTTTGCAGGGATTCAATAATGGCTTTACGGTTGGTTGTTATGGCCTTTTGTTGGTGTGAGATGGCGACCCCAAGGTAGGTGACCTGTGTTTTGGACAATTGAGCCTTTTGGGGGGAGGCTCGGTATCCCTTTTCTGCTAGAAAGTTAAGAAGTAGGGCCGTGTTGTTGTGAGAGTCTGTAAGAGAGAGGCTGCATAAGAGGAGATCATCTACATATTGAAGTAGAGTGGATTTTGAGAGTGATAGGAGTGTGAGGTCTGCTGCCAGTGCCTGACCGAAGAGGTGAGGACTATCTCAAAATCCCTGTGGGAGGACTGTCCATGTGAGTTGTTGGGAGTGGCGGGAAATGGGGTCTGTCCAGGTAAAGGCAAAAATGTCTTGGGAGTCAGCTACCAAGGGAATGGTGAAGAATGCGTCTTTGAGGTCTATGACTGAAAAATAAGTTGCTGTTGGAGGAATGGTGGACAGGATGGTATAGGGGTTGGGGACTAGTGGATGGATGTGGAGAATGGCTGAGTTTATTTGTCGGAGGTCTTGGATGAGCCGGTAGGTTCTGTTGGGTTTTATGATGGCCAGAATGGGAGTATTGTAAGGCGAGTTGCTGGGTCTCAAATACCCCTTCTGTAGCAGGGTTTTTATGACAGGTTGTAGACCTAGCAGACTGGCTCTGGGGAGGGAGTATTGTGGCTGACTAGGGTGGGTGAACAGGTTTTTTAACTGGATGTGAATGGGCGGGCATTGGGCTAATGAAGGGGTGTGCGTGTCCCAAATCAGTGGGTTGACCGTCGAGGTGAGTGGGGGA
>NW_007252902.1:838010-843482 GCF_000164805.1 Carlito syrichta | reverse complement strand
GGGATAATGGTTTGGCCCCCTACCCTGACTACTGGGGACCGAGATGGTGAGGTTGGCCCCTAGAACTCCCGCAGGACAGAAAGAGTGGTCCCAGTGTCTAGCAGGAAGAGGATAGGACATCCGTCAACAGTAATTTTGACCCTAGGCTCCCAAGCATCTGAGATATGTGTCAGGTGGGGGAACCCAGGGCACCGTCATTTCAAGGCAGCCATGCCCAGTAGGTCCAGGGTGGAGTTGGGGGCTGACCTTGCTCCTCTCTGGGGGCCAGGGCAGTCCACCACCCAATGTCCCGGAAGGTTGCATTTGGGGCAAGGTCTTCATGGAGGTTTGGGGTTAGGGCAGACTCGTGCCCAGTGTCCCTCCTTGCCGCACTTGAAACAGGGCCCTGGTGGGTCACATTTGGTTTGGACGCCTCCTTTACTGTTACGGGGGCCAGTGTCTGTCCTGCAAAGAGCCTGAGCTAGCATTTGATATTTTTGTCGCTTAGCCTTTTCGTTTTGGATGTTGGTACACCTTGAAGGTGGTAGCCAAAACCTCATTTTGGGGTGTAAGGGCCCTTGATCTAGCCTTTTCAATTTAGACCTAATGTCAGGGTAACTTTGAGAGAAAAAGTAAGTCATAAGGAGTTGTCGTCCATCCGGAGATTTAGGGTCCAAATTGTTAAACTGTTGAAGGGCTTTTGTGAGGCAGTTGAGGAAGGAGGAAGGGTCTTCATTCTTTTCCTGGGTTATTTCCTGCAGCTTTTCAAAGTTAATAACCTTTTGCACTGCCCTCCTTAACCTGGAAAGGAGACAGGTGGAAAATTGATCTCTGGCCCGGAGGCCATTCAGGGAATTATAATCTCACTCAGGGTCTTGGTCTGGGACTGCTACTGCCCCAAGGGGATGTGTCGGAGAGGTCTGGTGGGCCTCATCTGCATACATTCTTGCCCGTTCCCAGACCTTCTGCATTCTTCGGGGAGAAGAGTGTTGGAGAGGACCATGTAAATGTCATGAAAGGTGAGGCTGTAAGCCTGGAGAAGGTATTGGAATTCCTTGTTGTAGGTGGCTGGGTTAGTTGTGTAAGACCCCAGTTTTTTCTCTATTTGGAGAGGTCTGAGATGGAAAATGGGGCGTGTACTCAGACAATGCCTTCAGCGCCTGTCACTTCGTGGAGAGGTGCAAGAGTAGCAGGGTTAGTTTTAGAGCGGGTTACAGGAGGACTACAAGGGGGGGAAGAGGCTAGGAACAGCGGGGGTAGGTGAGGCTTGGAGTGGCTGAGGTTGGGGGGGTTGTCAATACGGAGGGGGCTCATCCATGGGGTCAAAGTAGGAGTTGGGAGAGGTGGCTGGAGAGGAGGGGGTTTCAGCCACGAGGAGGTGAGAGGGTTTACAAGAGAGACAGAGACGGGGATGTTCTCAGAGAAGGGAGAAAGATTGGATGTAGGGAATCTCTGCCCATTTTTCTGAATGCTCGCAGAAGTTATAGAGATCCCGAATAATGTCGGGATTTAGGGACCCATGAGGGGGCAACTTACTTTGGTTATCTAAGGGATAGGTAGACCAATTTTGGGTACTGAGGCGGATTAGATGCTTAGGCTTAATATCAGGAGTGAGGGAGAGTGTAGAGAGATTATTTAAGAGGCATTTGAGGGAGGAGTCAGCTGGAAGAGATGATGAGCTTCCCATGTTAGCAGTGGGACTGGTCAGGACGTCCCCTGGACAAGCGACCACTGAGGAACGGGAGGGTTACAATAAAGCCTGTCATCACAGGTCGTTATTGTAGACCCGGATTCTCCTGGAGAATCAAGGGGGTTAAGGGCAACCCGGTACCAGGATTTTTGACAGGAAAGTTACAAAAAACCAGACAGGGAGAAGGCTTGAAATCTCTAGTGGCCAAGGGAAAACTGATAGGGGTCCACTCTGGTCATATAGACCTAGGTGGGGTGTGGTTCCCCCCTTGCCCGGGGCCGAAGGAGCTGCCAGACGATCAATGGTCAGTTTCCTCTGGTTATCCCAGGCAAGGTTTTAGGTTTTCAGTATGGGGACACTTATCAATCCGAAGGCCGGTGATGAATGTAGCGTCGGCGTTCAGGAGAATGGGCGAAGGCCTTAAGGGGTGAGTCCCACTGGCGCTGGGACGGGGTCCCACCTTGGGGTGAGAATTCCAATCCGAGTCACGGCACCAATGAAAGACGGTGGCGCACAGTGAGACTCAACACCCGTTAAGGCCAAGAGATTTAATGGGATGAGCGCGGTGGCTACAGAACCTGAGGGTCAGGCTGCAGCATGGAGGCAGGGGTGTGGCAGGTTTTATAGGAATTTAAAGCGACCTGTCAGTTACCTATTGGTAGGCAGGTGAGGAATTTTGGGGATTGGCGGGGGCTTTCACGGGCACAGGAACAGTGGGCTTTGTTGTGGAAGAAGAACCCAGAAAGCCTTGTCCGAGCCTCCATGTTAGTTTATCTGAGCGCCTTCTTAGGCGGGAGAGCCATTTTAGGTGGGGGCCACACCTAGGCTTAGCTTTTGGAGGGGGCGGGTTCCTCATTGTGGCTGACTGGGGCCTTTCAATTTGGCTAGGGGAAAGGGTTTTCTTGGGACTTGGAGGCTGTTATTCATCACTTTGTACTGGAAGATGCTCCTCAGCAAGCTTATTCCCTGGAGTTTTCAGAGTAGAGAGCGGGATCTGGGCTCCCAGAAGGGATTGCTCCCAGTTGGGGCCCCAACCAGCAACGCATCCTTACAGGCGTTCTGCATGCAGTACCGCTGGAGCTCTGCCACCGCCTGTGAGACCTTGATCCTCTCCACACCGGCCTCCAGCTTGAGCTGCTCCTCCACAGGCTGCAGGGCCCTCACGGAAGACATGGCGGTGGAGCTGTGCTCTGAGGGCGGCGGGGGACTGAATGCAATTTCTAACTTTAAGCTGCTATTATAGGAAAATGCCTTCAGTTCAGGGATCATTGACTTGGGGGTCCATGGACTTTCATAAGTTTCATTTCAATTGTCTGCAGTATTTGCTTATCAGAATTCCAGAGGGGTCCATAAAAGGTTATGAGGCAGGGCTTTGGATGACTTCTCAAGTCACTTCCAACCAGTTTATTTGCTTCTACAAGTTTCATTGCTTACTAATACTCTCTGTACATTTCATATTCTTCTATTTAGTAAATAAAGTACTTTATGTTTGTGGAAGCTTTCTTGAAATTTAAATATTTACTCTTTACTCGGTTATTTCTAAATCTTTAATGTGCTAGGCAACGAACCAAAGCAAAACTCATGTCCCTTCAGACTAAACTAGGTCACTTCACTGTACATCACTGTTGCATTCTGTCCTTTTTCACTGTAACATCCATCTCACTTTGTGGTTATGAAAAGGTAAAACCAGGAGATTTGAGATCTTATTTTTAGGGGATACAGGAATGCAAAGAGCAATGCGACATGATCTCCACCTCAGTATGGAAAGAGAATCATTCCTGAAGTCATTCAGTTAAGTGTTGTGAGAGGTAACAAGAAGGGAGAGGTAGAGGGAGTAGCAGAAAAGGAAGGATCCTCAGGAAAGTCTTCACTTGGGGAGAATTCATAGGGAGTGAAAATTGGGAAAGGAACGCGACACATTCAGCTGAAGAGCAAGATCAGTGAGAAAGGTAAGAAAGTCTACACAATGCAGAGACCAACTTGAGAATAGCATAAGAAAGAATCTGTGGCAATTTACCAGTTGCGTTTCTGTTTTTCCCTGTCTCTCCCCTAGAAAATTAAAAACAAGTGTTTTGCCTGATGTCAGGGCTTGAGTGGAAGCAGGGCTGGAGCTGAGGCCAGGATCAAGGGGATGCTGGATTTTTCTAGTCTCTAGAACAACACAGATCCGCAGATACAAGATTTAGGATGGGGAAGGAGTTTTTGAACAGGAGAAAGGGTAGCACAAGGGAGCAGTCAATAGCAGTCCTCTGATCCATGATCTTGTATCACAGATGCCCAGAGGCTAAAGAGCAGAGGAGGGCCAGATTTGTGTGGGGCTCATAGGCGAGATGCTAAAAAAAAAAAAAAAAAACCTGCTCAATAGAAGCTAAGCAAACCCTTTCAAAGAAGATACTTTGTCAGTCAACTGTATCCATCCCTCAGGAACCTTATAAAAGTCAAAATGAGGATGGCTCTTGGCAGAAGCATGGCCAAAAAAGAAGCACTAGAATGCCCACTCTGGTTGGAGTGGGCTTCAGATGGAAGAAGTTCTACAGAACGGTTCTAAAACCAAGATAGGCACTTACCGGCCACTTAACATTCATGTAGGAAGAACAATTGTGGGGAAAGGGCCAGTCTGATAGGTATCTGCACTCAACTTGGTTGAATGCTCTGTTGTCACCATCTTTAAATTCTCAGGCAAACCCCACAGGTCCCCCTCCCGCTCTGGGAGCTTTTCTGTCCTCTCAATAAATCCTGCTTTCTAAAAAAAAAAAAAAAGAAAGAAATCCTCAACCATTTTATCTTTGAGCATATCCAAAGCAGAACATGTAGTCTCACCAGGCCTGCACTGCCAACCTGAGATTCATGTGGCCACTAAGGACATTATGGCAGCTTGAGATCTATGTGGTGACCAAGAATGTTATGACCCCTGAAAACTCAGGGATGCCAAAGTCTCAGAGCCCCATGGAGTGTTACAGTTCTCAGCTCCTCTAGCTATAGTTCTTCCTTGGAGAATCCCAAGTTCTCAGGGATGGCCACAGCTCTCGCCACTTGGCGAGTCCCAGGTTCTTGTCTCATAAGAGTCATGAATGCCAGAGGATGAGCAAGTCAAAGTTTTTTCAGGAAAGCAAGTGTTGCAGCTATTACAGCGAAAGGGGACCAAGAGGGTTACACAGGAGGCCACTACAGTTAGGAGCTTTTCATGGGTTTCAAATGGGGAGGTTTGTGCTGATTGGTTGGCAGTAGGGCCTGAAAATACACTAACCTAATTGATCAGTAGTAAAGTTGGTAGTAAGGATTGAAAATACACTAATCCAATTGGTTAGCAGTAAGGACTAAAGGTGGCACAATAGTGTAAAGGGCTGATGGAGAGAGGATTGAAAAAGGGCCAATTGCTGGGCTCGGTGGGTGGCTCAGCCTGTAATCCCGCGCCTTTGGGAGGCTGAGGTGAGTGAATTGCCTGAGCCTGCGGGTTCAAGACCCACCTGGGCAACTTGGCGAGACCCCCATCTCTACAATAAATCAAAAATTTAACCAGGCGTGGTAGCACGCGCCTGTAGTTCCAACTACTCGGAAGGCTGAGGCGGAAGGATCACCGGAGCCCAGCAGGCGAGGCTGCGGTGGCCGGGAGCGGCCACTGCACTCCAGTCTGGGCGACAGAGTGAGACTCCAACTCAAAAAAAAAGAAAGAAAAGGGGGTAACAATCACAGAGGAGGATAATTCACTTGGGCACCCATAATGGATGAGAGTCAGTCACTGAGTCACTGATCACAGAGTAAGACTAGTCACTTGGGGACTTGTTAGGGTGAAGTGCCAGTCA
>NW_007252902.1:769469-837990 GCF_000164805.1 Carlito syrichta | reverse complement strand
ACTGCACTCCAGTCTGGGCGACAGAGTGAGACTCCAACTCAAAAAAAAAGAAAGAAAAAGGGCCAGTTAGGAAAAGGTACATGAAAAGAGAGAAAGCCAGGGAAAAGGGAACAAGTATGGCTTTTGTCTGGAACTTGCACCTTGCAGCCCTGTTTCTTCAGGTAAAATGGAGTTTTACCAGAGACCCACCCTAATTGTCTGCCTAACAATTTTCTTCCTTACTCCTCTCTCAAAAAGACTTGCCAGGAACAAGGCATGCTGCCATTGTGGTCCAGCATCAGCAGAGCATGCAGATGCAGGGCTCAGGCCTAGTTGGCCTGACCACCTGGTGTGCAAGGACATACCTCTGAGCTCTGAGCCGTCTTAGGACCACGGGTCCCCAAGGGGGCAGCCAGGGCAGACCCTGGGATTAGATTGGTGAAGACAGCTACATAGAAGTAGCAATGGCTGCAGCAGTGGAGAGAAGAGAAACTCCACATGAGGGCAGGGCTAAGCCCAGGGATGGGAGACTCACTTGCCTCTTCATCCCTGGAGCTTGTCCCTGTAGCATCTGTGTAAACAGTAAGGTTTGAACGCATTTGCTGGGACAGAAACTACTGGCAATCAGGTAGTAAACTTTGTCAGCAAGTTATTACCCAAAAAAAGCTTACACATAGACATTTCCATAAAGTATATCAGATAGTCACTAAAATTTTTCAGAATTTGAAATTCTTGCTTCTGAAAATCACAACATAGCAAAACAAGTATCCATGAACTTAGAAAAAGGAATAAAATTTTAAAGCCATCACATTTTATGGAAAAGAATGCTATTTTTGTTATTTTTAAAAAAGCTTCAGATGAACTGATTATTTAAGGTAATAACTTAATTTTTTTTTTTTTTTGAGTTGGAATCTTACTCTGTCGCCCGGACTGGAGTGCAGTGTCAGGCTCCCAGCCACCACAGCCTCAATCTACTGGGCTCTGGCAATCCTTCCACCTCAGCCTTCCAAGTAGCCAAAACTACAGGTGCTCATTGCCACACCCAGCTAATTTTTTTATTTATTGTAGAGACGAGTAACCAGGGTGGGTCTTGAACCTGCGGGTTCAGGCAATCCACTCGCCTCGGCCTCCCAAAGTGCTGGTATTACAGGCTAAGCCACCGAGCCCAGCCTAACTTTTTTTAATTGAAGATATAACAATAGCATGCATAAACAAATATTTTGAATTATTTACAAATAATGAAGACATTTTCAAGTTATTAGAAATATCAGAAGAAACATTAAGATGCCGCCAGGTACAGTGGCTTAAACCTGTAATCCCAGCACTTTGGGAGGTCAAGGCGAGAGAATTGCCTGAGCTCAGGGGTTAAGAACAACCTGGGCAACTTGGTGAGACCTCTTCTCTACAGTAAATCACAAAAATTAGGTGGGTGCGGTAGCTTGCACCTGTAATTCCAGCTACTTGGAAGGCCAAGGCAGAAGGATCACCTGAACCCAACTGGTCAAGGCTGCAGTGAGTGTGAACATGCCACTGCACTCTAGCCTGGGCAACAGAGTGAGACTCTGACTCAAAAAAAAAAAAAAAATTAAGATGCCATTGTATAAATTTACACTTAAAATTTAATTCAGAATTACACAAAACTGATTTGTATGAAAAGTTCAATCTTTTTAGAAAAGTTGTTTTGCTGAAATCATCAACTCCAGGTACACTAAAAGCTATATTTTAAGATAATTTATTAGAAAATTATCCCAATGCTGTCACAGTCTATAAAACACAAATAATAGTTGCATCAGAAAAACGATGCATCTCAGAATTAAAAGTTGTCAAATATTACTTGAGATCTTGAATTTTCCAAGAGTGATTGGCATCGCTTTCAACCATATTGACTGAAAATGAAGTTACTGAGACTTTCAGTTTTTGATCCAGTATGTAGGAACTTGGAAGTCACTACTCCATCCTAACAAGTAAAAAACAGAACAAACTGAAAAATTAATAATTCTTCTTAGATTTTTAAGAAAAGTAAGATCACAGGGCAACACTGCAACCCAGATTGAAGAAACCAATAGGCGAAGACAGAGAATCACAATTTACCAAAGCAGAAGCCCACAGCAGAAACGTCTGTGGAAAGCAGCATCAGAGAAGGAAAGCCTACCCTGTAACTAACACATTGCTGGAGACTCAGTGTAGACAAGTCTGAGAGAGAGAAACTCCAGGAAGACACTGTCATCAGGTGATTCCCCACATTTTTGTGAGTTTTACCTCCTAGAGTTTCACCATGAATATTGAAAAAAAAAAATCCTCTTGTGCTTCTAACAAGAGGAGGGAAAAGGAACAATTTTAAAATACCCCAGAGCATTCTTTTGTTGTCTTTAACAAAGTCTGCCCTCATAACAGTGCCTAACCTCTGACCTCTGGGGGGTTTTATCAGAGACTAACTGACCTGAGGGAATGGAAGTACTCAACTCTGGCTGAGTACTAGCCTTCCACCTATGACTGAGTGCTGAGACACATCAACAGGCTAAGGAAAAATCACATGATCACATCAGTAGATGCAGAAAAAGCATTTAACAAAATCTACCACTCATTCATGATTTAAAAAAAGAAAAAAAAAAAACTCTCAGCAAACTAGGGATAGAGAGAAACTTCCTCAATTGGATGAAGAACATCTACATCATACTAGAAGCTTTTCTGCTAAGATCAGAAACAAGATGTGTGTCCCCTCTCACCACTGCTTTCCAACAGCATAAGTCTTAGCTAATGCAATAAGACAAGAGAACAAAAGAAAAGGTATACAGATTGGGAAGAAACTAATTAAGTTGTCTTTGTATACAGATGACATGATCACCTATATAGAAAATCTGAACAAATCAAGGGAAAAAAAAACTGGAATTCATAAGCTATTATAGCAAGGTTGCAGAATAAAAGGTTAACATACAAACGTCAATTACTTTTCTGTATTCCAGCAATGAACAAGTAGAATTTGAAAGTAAGACAATACTATCTAACAAAATACATACATTTGACAAAGTTGGAAAGAATAAATCAAAGAACTAAATAAATGGAGAGATATAAGATGCCTCAGTGTTGTCAAGATATCAGTCCTCAACGTGATCTACAGATTCAATGCAATCTCAACCAAAATCTCAGCAAGTAATTTTGTGATTATTAACAAATTGATTTTAAAGTATATATAAAAGGCAAAAGACCCAAAATGGCCTACATATATTGAAGAAGAACAAAGCTGGAGGATTGACACTATTCAACTTCAAGACTTACCACAAAGCTACAGTATCAAGATAGCAATGTCAGCAAAAGAATAGACAAACAGACCAATGAAACAGAAAATAATCCAGAAATAAACCTACATTAGCATAGTCAACTGATCTTTGACAAAGGAGCAAAGGCATTGCGCTGGAGAAACGTTAGCCATTCCAACAAATGGTGCTAGAACAACTGGACATCTACATGCAAACAAACAAACAAAAATTAATCTTGACACAGACATTACACCATTCACAAAAACTAACTCAAAATGAGACACAGACCTCATGTAAAATACAAAACTATAAAACTCATAGAAGATAACATAGGATAAAATCTAGATTACCTTGGGTTTTATAATGATTTTTAAATACAACACCAAAGGTATGATCTATCAAAGAAAAAAACTTGATAAGCTGGACTGTATTATGATGAAAAATCACTCTCTGTAAGAGACACAGATGCATTGAAAAGAAAAATAAAGATACAGGTGGAAAGATTAATTTTTGTTTATTTGTATATACATTTAGATGTCCAGCTGTTCTAGCACCATTTGTTGAAATGACTAACTTTTCTCCAATGCAATGCCTTTGCTCCTTTGTCAAAGATCAGTTGACTATGTTAATGTAGGCTTATTTCTGAACTATTTTCCACCTATAATTTTAAAATAACTAAAAAGACCTCACATATTAAATGTATGAATATTGTTTAGATCCTGATTTGAACGAACTATGTATTAAAAAGCATTTATGAAATAAATAATCAGAGCAAATTAAACATGGATTAGACATATGGTATTATGGAATCATTGCTTATTTTTTAAAATATAATAGCTGTTATGAGGTTATACTTTTAAAAAAGAGTTCTTAACTTTAGGACTATGTACTAACATGTATACATACAAAATGATATAATGTCAAGAATTTGCCAGAAAAAGTCTATTGGGGTTGAGGTGGGGTGTGGGAATATAAATAAAACAAGATGGCTCACATAGCTGAGGCTGGCTGATGAATCCATGTCGTTCATTATGCTGTCCTCTCAATAGCTGTACAGATGGGATATTTTCCATAATAAATACTTTTTTTAAATTAGAAGATATGGAAAACAGGCTTTCAAGAGAAACATTATCTTATTTTATATCTAGTTGTAGCTTGAGACGTGGAATATCTGCAGGCCGTGTGTAAAATTATTCATTTTCATTTTAAGCTCTCTTTTTGCCCTTGCCAGGTGTGCCATCCTCAGTCTCTGTTTGTGTTCCATATTTGCATTGTTTTATTGAAAAAGACAAATAGAAAGAACAATATTTTTTTAAAATTAAAATCTCCATGGAATTATTTAAGTAAATAGTTTAAATGAAAAATGCATGGCTATTTTTTACACAACTGCTTCTGCAGCCCCAAAATAAAAATAAAATAAAATATAAAAGAAAGAAAATGAAACAGTAGAACTAAAAAGGACTCCCTTAATACCACATACAGGGTCAAGGTTACTTGCACCAAATGATGTCTCTGTTTAAAACATATGCATATTAAATGCAAAGTAATAGACATCCCTTGTCTTCTAGTTATTTGAATTCAGGTCAATATTGCTAATTAACTGTTTAAATACTGCTGGAAAATCTGGCATCGTATTGCATTATTTTTTCAAGTTTAAGCAGAAAATCAACCATTTGGAATAAGTCCAAAAGTTAATTACATGTGAGACGGGGGAATGCTAGTAAAGCCAGCTGTAATCAGTAACTAAAATATTTATTTTTAACTCATTGACTCATATATCACTTTTCAAACAATTCCTCTTGTCTAATTCTGCAAACATTTCAGAAACTCAGTAATCTACTGAAAATCTTTGCTCTACCAGATCTCTTTTTTTAAAAATGCAACAGCAAAACAAAATGAATAATATACTGATTTTCTTCTAAGTATTCTACCAGTGGGAAGCAATATCTTGCTAACAAAATAGAATGTGTAGCACTAAGAATCAGAAATTCAAATTGAACAATTTAGTCATGTATTTTCATTGTTTAGCCTAGCAAGAGTAAAGAGGCTTCCTAACAGAAGGAGAAAGGAGCAATAAGACTCCGAGAGAATTGGCATCCATCCACTGACACTTAATGCAATTTTGTGGCTCTTTAAATTCAAACCCTCATTTCTATCAGGAAAATTAAAAATAATTTATGATTCATTATGTACAAAAGATACTAAATTGCTCTTCTTTTCATCTAAGAAATAGCAGAAACTAAAACATTTTCTTATCGTGGAAATATACCTATAATAGTAAGTATGAAAAAACAAATGAGGTCATTTGTTCTGTAGTTTCCCTCATTCTGGATTTTGCTGATTTGTATCCCCAAGTTATCAATTGACTTGAACTTTTGTTCCCATGGGCCCTGATCCTGGTTTCATTTTTGCCACAAACTAGTAGCTAGACTTAGAGACTTGAGCAAGTTGTTTGCTTTTTTTTGGCACAAATACTTTGTAAATAGTTTTGTGTTCTTCTGTCAGAAGAATGTCTGGTTTTCTGTTATGTGGTGCTAAAATTGATAAGTCAGTTCCAGTTTTGTTGACCTGATCCATCCCCATCAGCTTTGGCCCTAGTATTTTTATCAGCCAGTGATGATTGTTGCCCTAGATCCATTATTTCAAAAGAGAGGTTGTCACTTTTTAAAGTGTGTTTGTAGGAGCCAGGGTGGAAGCATGAGGAGAGGCAAAGCTGTGCCATCTTCCTTCAGAGTTTGATCATTGCGAGAATGTTCACGAGGTTGGTAGGCAGATAGCACCAGCTTGGACACTGCACAAAAGCTAGCTTTACTATCAGAGGATTAAAGGATAGCCCATACCCAAGCACCAAAGAGAAAAGGCAACAAACCTTCAGCATACCTTGCACTATTTGGACTTTAATATTTTACAAATGGCATTTGAAGAACAAAGAAGAGAGAAACAGTGCTAAAATATAAATAAGTCTATCCTCCCTTCTTTCAGCCTGTTTATCCATTCTGGCTTGAGAAGAGGAGAACGAATAATCCCTCCCATGGACCCTGACCCTGATTTTCATTTGATGAGTTTCCACTGCCAACCATGAAAGTGTTGAGGAAAGAGGGAGAAGACCAGGTTAGGAGGAGCTGGGAAGGATCTTCCAAACCAACAGCTACTGGTACATTCTGTTCAATTGGATTTTAGTCACCACAATCTTTTTTTTTTCTAAACTGAACAATGTATAACCTAAAAAAGAACCAAACATTAGTACCATGAAATGTTGGCATGAATACATATTATTAGAATCTGGTCTTAATTCGTGGATTGGCACGCCTGCTATGTTGTGATTGGACTGCAGGAATACCTGCAGTGGAGTCTAGGTTGGCATGATGGTAAGGGCTTTCCTTGACTCCTTCCCAGCTAATTAGGAAGACGAGTGAGTCCCCGCAGGTCTTCATCTTAGTCAGGTGAGTTAAATATGGGCCTTAGACCACAAGATGGCAACAGACTACACATATGGGCAAGTCTTGGCCCTCCCCAGGGTGCCTTGGATAATGTGATGCATGAATGAAAATTTCCTCCTTGGACAGTCATTAATTCAGTGTATGTGTGTGTGTGTGATTTGTTCTAAAGACTCTCTAATGCAGCATAGAAAAATTAGCAAAGCATTCCAGCTAAGTTAAGAGTAAGATTTAGTTTTTCTGTGTTGACTTTCATCTTGTAAATTCTTTGCAAACATTAACTAATCCATCTGCAATCCTTAGAGGCCAGTTGCACTCTATATTTTGTTATTTCGGAGTTTAGAGAAAGAGAGTTGGCCTCTAGGTGATGTTTTTGTGGCCTGGATTTTCTCTTCTTGGTCTGTTCACACACTGAAAGGGAGAAGGAAATTAGGCCTTAAAAGTCAGATTCTCCTTGAGTCAAGGACAACTGACATTTTTCCCTCGTGATGGTTAATTCTTAAGGACGTTATCTTAAGGGCTCTGACTCTCGGACAATAGAAGTCCCACATTAGCGGCATACTTTTTTCTATAATTAAAAAGAACAATCGATGAAATGCATGCAAAAATGCCAATATAATAATTACATCTCTGTTGACCTAGAATATTTGCCAAGTGATATATGGACTGTATTGGTAAGAATTTCTTTGATTTTATAACCCCACGCTATGTTCTTACCTTTTGAAAGAGTATATAAGCACAATTCATTATTAGTAAGGAAAAAAAACCACTTGTATTGGATTAGCAAGCAAGTACGCAGATATAAACATAGAATTCAGAAGCTGACGCAAAAGATTTCTTTTATTTGCTCTTTGAGTTGACTCTTAAGTGTACCTAGTCCCTTTTGATTGATAATCAGGGAATCTTCTCTCTGTAGTCTCACTCTTCCCTCCTTTCTTATTCATTCAGTATGATTGAGTGCTTGTAACATGCTGCATGCTTTTCCAGTTGATGGAACTTAGGCAGTAAACAAAACAAAAGGCCAGTCCTTAGGGAGCTTACAGTCTAAGGAATAAGTTACTATAAATGTCTCTTAAGAAGAGAGAACCCGCAGCTCTATTCACAATAGCAAAAACATGGAACCAACCATGCTGCCCATTGAAGCTGGACTGGTTAAAAAAATGTGGTACATATACACAATGAAATATTATGCAGCCATAAAAAAGGACAAACATATGGACTTCGCAGCAACTTGGATGGATTTAGAGTCTATCATACTCAGTGATCTATCACAGAAACAAAGAACAGGGTATCATATGTTCTCATTCATAAGCAGACCGTGAACAATTATCATAATACTATAAGAAAGCAATTGGCAGTACTAGGAAACTGCCAGGGGAGGGGGGGTGGGATTTTGCAGTTGAGAGAAACTGCCAGGGGAGGAAGGGGCACACCTCATCAGCAAGGGTACCTAACCCTGAATTGTACCCCACATTTTTAAAATTAAAAAATTAAAAAATAGAAGAGAGAACCCGGGCCACAAAAACATGAGCTAGAAGCCAACGCTCTTTCTCTATTTATACGTATTAGGTATGTATATAATAAATATATTTATTCATATAAATATCTATTTGTATATTTATTTATATATTGTATGAGTGTGTCTTGTGTTTGTGTGTATGTGTCACCCAGGCTAGAGCGCAATGGCATGATCACACCTCACCATAGCCTCTGCCTCCTGGGTTCAGTCAATCCTTCTGCTTCAGCCTCTGGAGTAGCTGGGATGTGTTTGGTTGATGAGTGCTACGAAGTGGTCAGGAAAAGCTTCAAAAATAAAGTGGCATTTGAGCAGAGACCTGAAGGAAGTGAAGGAGTGAACCATGTGGATATTTGGGGGAAGAATATTCCAGACAAGAAAAGCCAAGATTCAAAGCAGGAAAGAGCTGGAATGGTCACAAAACGGAAAAAGAGGCTGCCATGACTGGAACAGAGTGAGCCAGGGGTACAGCCATATGAGATGATGTCAAAGAAATGAGGGAGTGTGTGTGTGTGTGTGTGTGTGTGTGTGTGTGTGTGTGTGTGTGTGTGCCTACACGCAGGATCAAGGCTCCATTTTTAAAACCTCACTTACTATCCTCTCCTGCTGTGCTTCTTTTTCTACTTGGCCTTTGGCTCTCTTGATAGATAGTGGTTTTGTCGGGTTTTTTTCTTGATAGAGTCCAGGTCATGGAGGATATGGGATGAGACTAGGGAGAGAGATTTCCAGTTTTTCAGCTGCTTTCTGTGTGTTTACAGGGAGTGGGGATGGGGATTGAAAGAAAAAGACAGGCTTTGACCAATAAAGAGCATACAAGATATACATATCTTTCTTTTGTTAGTATCAAAGACTTCTTAATGCCTAACATTGGTGCATTTCTATGCTTGCAGTTCTTGTCTCTCTTCCAACCTACCAAATCCCTTCTTCTACCATCCTACCCTGATAGGAGTAAAGGGGCTTAGGGGATGGTGGAATGCTCTATCCTGTTATAATTACCTTTAATATTTATTTATTTATTACTAATATTTACTAATATTTAAATAATCTATATTTTTAAAGCTACAGAGTAACATAAAAGGAAAAAATAGCAAGTAAAATAGCAGGTGGATTTATTTTCTTTCCTTTTCCATTCTTATTTTTTTTTTTTTTTTGAGTCAAGGGTCTCACTCTGTCACCCAGGCTGGAGGACAGTGGCACAATCACAGGTCATCACAGCCTCAACCTCCTGGACTCAGGTGAATCTCCCACCTTAGTCTCCTGAGTAGCTGGAACTACAGGCGTATGTTATCACGCCCAGCTAATTTTTTTTGGAGGGTAGGGGTCTCTGTTGCCCAGCTATGTTGCCCTGGATGGTCTTGAACTCCTAGGCTCAAGAAATCCTCTCACCTTGGCCTCCCAAAGTGCTGGAATTATAGGCATGAGCCACTGTACCAGGCTAGTAGGTGCATTTTCTTTCCTTTTCTCAGATTCCACCCTCCAGGGGCCAGTAGGGAATATTTACTTTTGCACATTTTTACAGTTACTGAAAACAAACACAAACTCTGTATGTCTGAGAAGCAAATTAGATTCAAATTTTAATGCAGAATATCTGGGGCCATTTAAACATGAAGTTGGAGGATTAATATATGTAGATGATGCAGAGCATAAATTTTTGAATTTGCCAAAGTTTTGTCCAGAGTTGAGACTTAGAACTCAAGGTTTTACTATGCTGCAGAAATAATTATAAGACAAAGTCAGAGACTGATTCTAATTTTTCATTTTTTCATAAGAAACTTTGGTGTGGACAGTATTCTATTATTTGCCAGAAAAAGATTCTCAGTGTGGTCCCTTATTACTTGTAAGAATCTGACCCCATAGAATGTGGTAGCTTCTGGGCCTCTCTTTCTTTCTTTCTTTTTTTTTTTTTTTTGAGTTGGAGTCTCACTCTGTCACTCAGACTGGAGTGCAGTGGCCGCTCCCAGCCACTGCAGCCTCGACCAGTTGAACTCCGGTGATCCTTCCACCTCAGCCTTCCAAGTAGCTGGAACTACAGGCGAGCGCTACCATGACCGGCTAATTTTTGATTTATTGTAGAGATGAGGTCTCGCCAAGTTGCCTAGGCAGGTCTCAAACCAGTGGGCTCAGGCAATCCACTCACCTCGGCCTCCCATAGTGCTGGGATTACAGGCTGAGCCACGGAGCCCGCCGCTTCTGGGCCTCTCTACCATCACCTACTGCTCCACTCACCCTGGCTATGCCAGGGCTGGATTTAATCTTACATGATGTCGAGGTTCACTTAGAAACTCAGTATTGAACTAAATCCTTTGTCAATAATGAATTTTAAAATGAACTAATTTGCTCTCAACACTTGAGATTAGGATAATCACTCTGTTGGAATGTATGTGCAGTAGAGATAAAAGGTATTTAAGCCGTCAAGGCTGATTATTCTATTTTCCTCTATGAACAGTTAATGTTTATGCCCCAGGAGAACTGTAGTCTGCACAAGCACTTGAGTTTTCTTTTATGACTCTTGTGGGTTCAAGCTGGACCAGGCATGCTGGTGTGTAATAAACAGTGACATAAATCAGGAAAATATCCAGTCTAATTTTGATTGTTTACAAGAATTGTCATGGATTCTATTTTTTATAGTTCTCTGTTTCCCATGTCCTCTAATGTAGTTTCCTTGCACAAGAATAAAGATTACTGAATTTTATTTATGAATAATATATTTGGTGGTGGCTTTACATTACATTTTCACAGGGTATCGAGACCTGGGGTTATTTTTATTGTTATTTTGCAATCAGGAGGCATGCTTGTAAATGGAGAAACTTGGGTAGGGTTGAGGGTGGGAGAGAAGACCAACTTGCTAATAAAGACCACAACAGACCAGTCTAGGCAACATAGCAAGACCTCATCTCTACAAAAAAATAATTAACCAGGCATGGTGGTGCATGCCTGTAGTCCCAGCTACTAGGGAGGCTGAGATGAAAGGATCGCTTAAGCCCAAGAGGTCCAGGCTGCAGTGAACCATGATCATGCCACTGCACGCCAACCTGGGTGACAAAGTGAGACCCTAACTCAAAACAAACCAATCAAAAAACAAAAAAGACCACAACAAGATGTCCTTTGTACATGGATATGAAATAGTGGCACAGCCCCAGATAGAATGATTTGAAAGCTTTTTCTTTTCCACCTAAAGGTGACCTTCTGTTCCAATCCATTTATCCATCTATTTATTCATCTTCTCCTACATATGATCCCCCATAACAAACACAAGTCAGAAGCTGCAGCTCTGGCACCTGGAAAATGAGCCCAATTCTTATATCCACATGAGGACAAAACTACAGCCTGATCCCCAATGGAAGTGACCACCAGTGACAACTTGGTGGAAATAGAGGGTTGAAGTGAAATGGAGCTGATGCATCCCCACACTTGGGGAGGTGGTTGCATTCATCTCAGACATTCTTTGTCATGCCTGTTCTCAGTCCTGTTCTTGATTTGCCTCCATGCTGATCCATATCACAGCCCTCATCAACTACTCACCTAAAGACCATACAAATATCTGACAGAAAAATCGGCCATCAAACAAGCGTCTCTTTCTCTCAACACACTCACATGCCAATAATAAAGTAAAAATGGAATGTGTACCTCCATTAGTTATCTATGGCTGTGTAACAAATTACTACAAACTTAACAGGTTCAATCAACACATATTTACTAACTCAGTTTCTGTGGATTAGGAGTCCAGGCATAGCTTAGCTGGATCCTCTGCAAGGCTACAATCAAGGTGTTGGTCAGGGTTGTTCTCATCTGAAGGCTTGACTGGGGATGGATTCACTTCCAATTTCATTTAGTTCCTGGCAGAGTTCAACTCCATGCAGCTGCAAGACTGAGGCCCGTAATTTCTTTCTGGCTATCTGCTCTCAGCAACTAGAGGTTGCTCACAGCATCTAGAGGCTGCTCACAGTTCTTTGCCACTTGACGTTCTCCAAAGACCTTCTCATAGCATGGCAGCTTACTTTCTCTTACTTTTTTTTATTTTACTAGTTTTATTTATTTATTTTTATTATTATAGAGATGTGGGCTACAAGTAAGGGTTAGCTACACAAGTAGATTGCATGAAGGTGAAGTTTGGGCCTCTAACTGGCCCTCACGTCCCCTGGTTTAGAACCAGGTACCCTTTGTGTTGTTATGTACTCCCTTCCCTTCCTCCCTCCCTGGGCAGTGCCCAGTGACTGCCACTCCCTCTTTTGTGCTAATGTGAGCAATGTTCAGGTCCCACTTATGAGTGAGAACATGCGGTATTCAGTTCTTTGCTTCTGTGCTAGATCACTAAGTATAATGGTCTCCAACTCCATCCAGTTCACTGTGAAGTCCATGATTTTGTTCTTCTTTAACCCTGCAGAATATTCTATCATGTATATGTACCATATTATCTTTATCCAGTCCACTTTGGATGGGCAGTGAGGTTGGTTCCATGTTTTTGCTATTGTGAATAGTGCAGTTATAAACATGCATGTGCAGGTATCTTTTTTATACAACATATTATGTTCCTCTGGGTATATTCCCAGGAGTGGTATTGCTGGGTCATGTGGAAGGTCAAATTTTAGCTCCTTTAGGAATTGCCACACTGCTTTCCATAGACATTGAACTAGTCTTCATTCTCTCCAACAGTGTAGAAGTGTTCGTTTTTCTCCACATCCTTGCCAGCATTTATTGCTTTTTTATTTATTGATGAGGGCCATCCTTACTAGAGTTAGATGGTATATCATTGTGGTTTTGATTTGAATTCCTCTGATGATTAATGAGGCTGAGCATTTTTTTCATGTATCTGCTGACCGCTTATGCATCTTCTTTTGAGAAATGTCTATTCATGTCCTTTGCCCGCTTTTTGATAGGATTGTTTGTTTGTTTGTTTTTCCTTTCAGTTCTTTTGGTTTCCTTGTAGATCCTGAATGTTAGACCTTTGTCAGACACATAATTAGCAAATATTTTACCCATAACATGAAGACTTAAGTAACATATTGTAATTACAGGAGTGATAACTCATTGCCTTTGCTGTAAGACAAATGGCTAAGAAGAAAGTTCAGCTCAATCATGGCACAAAAACATGAATGACAGGAGGCAGAGATCATGGAGCCACCTTAGAGTCTGTCTGCTTAGCATCTACCATAAAATGACTTTTTGCTTATTATATCTCATCTTGTTCCAAAAAAGTTATGGAATAGATTATTAATATACAATACAATAGAGCAGACCATTGTACTGTCATAGATAGGTACAATGTAACCATAAACTGGAAGGCATTTTGCATTTAGCTGAGCCATATTCAACATCAAGTGATTTTTGTGGCATACAGATAGATCATTTTGGAATACTTTGCCAATTCCAGAAAAAGCAACTATGAAATTTAGTGGACTAAGCTTCATGTTTTAATATGACAAATGAAAAATAAATTTGAACTTAGGGAATTAAGATTGCATTGAATAGTGAATGGCTATAAGCCAATATCAATCATTTTTTTTCTTCTAGACCACATTTTTGCTTTTTATTTCATACGCCCTCCAAACACCATGTTCTCCATCCCATCCTTGACTTCATAACATGAAAATTCCCTTTATTTATAGCCCATGTCAGCATGTTCTGCACAGAAAACAAGCAATTACTAATAGAAGAGGCATTGATTATATAGTGCTATATGCCACCACTACTCTGGGCATTAGCATTGCTACTATGTGTCCAGCCCAGGCTTCAATGAGACTGGCGTCTCAGTCTTAGCCAGTCCAGTTGATCCAGTCTCTTCTCACTACTTTCAGCTGGCCTCTCCATCTGCCGCCTATTTTGCCTAGTACCCACAGTGGTAACTTTCTGCTTATGTCATTTTTCCAATCCAAGAACCTTGACTAATTTTAGTATGTAGACCATACTCCAAAACTGATTTTTTAATATACCATTTTAATAGAGATTGAAAATAAATTTGCTGATACACTTGACCCAGTGTCAGAAAATGCAGAATTTAGATTTGCCTTAAAATGGAAGAGTTTAAAGACATTAGCTGTTGCTAATGCCTTACCCCAGGTATTTTTATAGCCAAGGTGCTTTTATGTCATTGATTTACTATATGTGATGCAAATTATGACTCACGTTCTATCACTGTAATTTCATTCGGTCATCTCATTTTAAATTCATAACCACCTAATTCAAGTGGGCTGTTGGTTTAGCTGTGCTATCCTACACATTCCTAGTCAATTCACTTTTCCTTCTCATAGAACTATTTCATACCTTCTTCTCTCAGTGCAGACACCTCCTTCTCCATTACTCTCAGTTGGTGGCTTGGCTTCCTCTTTCCCTGAGAATATAGACAACGTTGTTAGATCAGTCACAAACTCCCACCACATCATCTCCCAACTTCCCCTGTGCCTCTACCCATAGCCTTTGCTTTCCCTCCATTTCTGTGAATAAACTGTCTTTGCTCTTTCACTTGTGCACTAGATTCATCCCTTCTTATCTACTCAAAAATATTATTCCAGCAATGGCCACTCTTTCTTCTGCATCATCTGTTTTTCTCACTCTACTGAATTACCCCAACTGGCATACTGCCAAGCTGTAATACCTTTCATCTTTTAAAATCTTCCCACATCTCCCTGCTGCCACTACCTTATATCTATGTGCCTCTCTGTGACAAAATGCTACAAAACATATGTGAGTATCATGTCTTTCATGTCTCCTTCCATTTTCTCTTGAACCCTCTCCAAGCAGGCTTTTAATTCCATCACTTCAACCCATCACAGTTTTTCACAAAGTGTCCAGTGACCTCATTTTCTAATTCACTGGTTAATTTAAGTCCCCATCTTCTTAGGCCTGGGAAATATTTGACAGACCCCAAGTTTCTTCCTTAGAATTCTTCCTTCTTTGTCTCATTCTCTTGATTATGTCTCTTGGCTTTAAATATAGTCTCCCATCTTTAAATATCATCTATATATTTTCAAATACAAAACCTCTATCTCTGGCTTGCATTTCTTCCTTGAATGACACACTCATATGTCCAGACAACTTTCTGACATCTTTGAATGAATGTCTAAAGAGCATCTCAAACTCAACATGTCTAGAATGAACATTCTGATTCCCACCACCATCAAACGTGCTTCTCCTGAAAACTCAGTAAATAACAAGCTCATTATTTCAGTTCCTTAGGCTAAAAACCTTACCATTTTAACTCCTGTTTCTCTTGCATCTTACATCCTATTCAATAGCAAATTCTGCTGACTCTTACCTTTAAAATATGTCCAGAGTATATCCAGACCGGAACACTTCTCTTCATTTCTCACACTCCTATGCAGGTTCAAATTATTTTGAAAGCTCATTAGAGGCCCTCACTCCTTGTGCCCTAGCTTTCTTGTAACCTATACGCCACACATACTCAGAAACATCCTTTTACCATGTAAATCAAAGACTGTCACTCTTTTGCTCAAAACTCTCAGGCAGCTTCACCTCATTCTGAGTAAAAGTCAAATCCTTCCAGAGCTTAAGCCCCTCATTTCCTTCCACTCTTCCCCTCTTTCATTACGTTTCAGCCTCTTCTGAAACACTCTTCTCCCAGATATCTGCACAACTTGCTCACTCACTTCCAACAGATATCTCTCAAATGTCATCTTAGTTCAGGTACCCTCCCATACGTCCTATACACAATAGCATTCCTCAGTCTTCCACCATCTTTGTTAACCTATTCTTTTTCTTTATATCATCAATTGCCACCTGACACATCATATGTCTATGTGTTTATTTCTGCTTGCTTCAACTAGAATATAAGCTCCATGAAGACAGACCTTTGTTGTATTCAGCACTGTCATAGTGCCTAGAAGAAATAGTATCAGGTACATAGGATAAACTCAATTAATATTTAAAGAATGGTACCATATTTTCTTTATCCAGGCCACTTTTGATGGGCAGCATGGTTGGTTCCATGTTTTTGCTTTAGTGAATAATGCTGCGATATACATGCATGTGCAGGTATCTTTTTTACAGAGTGATTTGAGTTCTTCCGGGTATATACCCAGAAGAGGAATTGCTGGGTTGTATGGAAGGTCGATTTTTAGATCTTTTAGAAATTGCCACACTGTTTTCTACAAAGATTGTACTAGATTACACTCCTACCAACAGTGTAGAAGTGTTCCCTTTTCCAGCATCTGTTGTTTTTTGAGTTATAGATGATGGCCATCTTGACTGAAGTTAGATGGTATCTCAGTGTGGTTTTAATTTGCATTTCTTTGATGATTCGTGAGGCTGAGCATTTTTTTCAGGTATCTGTTGGCTGCTCATATGCCTTCTTACATGATGGAATATTATACAGCCATAAAGAAAAACAAAGTTATGGACTTTGCAGCAACTTGGGTAGATTTAGACTCTATAATACTCAGTGATTGATTTATATGGAAACAAAGATCTGAGTACTGTACACACTCACTTATAAGCAGACCCTGAACATTTATCATAATACTATAAGAAAGGGATTGGCAGTAGTGGAACACTGCCAGGGGACAGGGAGGCACATAACATCATTAAGGGTACTCAAGCTTTACCTGTATGATGACTACTTATGTATCTAACCCTGAATTGTACCCCACATCTTTAAAACAAAAAACAGCAACAAAAGAAGAAATCTGTTATATAAAGTTTTTTAAAAAAGGAATTTTGTAACATATTACTAATTGTGGAAGAATATTCCCTCCATCAACAATGACAAAAAAATAAATACCAATTATGCCAAGCTCCTGATAGAAATGCAAAATTTCAACAAAGCAGATCTTGAGAAATAGCCCTCCAAGCAAGGAAAGGAAGTGAGAAAAAACATTAAATTAGAATGTATGTGACATGTTTGGCTAAAAATTAGGAAGCCAATTTCTGTACTCGGGGACTTGCGTGAGGAAGCAAGAAATTTGAGTTGGAAAGGTGAGGGCCAGGAGTAAAAGGGCTGAGAAGCTGGAATTTTAGTCCTCACCTTAAAGATTGCTATTTGGAAGAAAAGAAATCCCTTCATTAGAGTCCCATCGCATCCTTTATTATGCCTCACTTTTCATTCACCACATTAGATAGAAGTGATAATAATTGAACATCACATACAAGAGTAAATTTACAGGATGTCTGACTCCTCCACATGAATGCAAACTTTCCTAGCATGAAAACCAGGCTTTGTGTGCTAGTGTGGTGTGTGTGTGTGTGTGTGTGTGTGTGTGTGTGTATCCCTCCCTGGCAAAGTGACAACCCATTAGTTCCTGTTCAGTATAGATTAGTTGAATGAATGTATGGACAAATGAATGAATGACTCTTGGTAAGTGTTAGTTCATTTGAACTGAGAGCAGCTAAAAATCCTTTGCCTGAAAATTACTCCTTTGATTTACAATACAGTAAACATGCACATATACACAAAGCAATAATAAAATAGAGTTACTCCTCAAACAGCAATAATAAAACTCACAAGCTATCTTAGCAGATGAGTATGGAACAGATCTGTGAGAATTCATCATTAACTTAGTTCAGGATGTCTTGGTAATTTACAGGACTCTCTTCCCTTATGTTTGCATGAACCATAATAAAGTTTGCCCCAAATATCTTTGAATGTTTTGAATTGGAGGAATGAAATGGTTGCGTTGGCAATGGCCCAGTTGTTTCCCTGCCTGGCACAGTACTTTGCCTACAATAGATGCTCAGTAACAGTGAATGGAATGAAATGAGCAAGAGAACGAATAAATGAGTCCATGAACTGCCCAGTATTTTATCAGAGGAGGCAGTGATGATTAAAAAAACCTATCCTTACTGAGAATTTCCTTTGCTTTTTGCTTTCCACTGCAAAGTTTCCAGAGTGCCCAATTAACAGTGACTAATTACCCACCTGGGTGGTGACTGTGACTTCTGCTTCAGCTCCTTTCTATGGAAGGGGAGAATGGAATTAGGCGGCAGAGAAACTGGGAGGCACAATTTTCCAAGAATTAGGATGAAGGTAAGGAGTCAAGTAAGAAAGTGAGAAAGGCAGAAACCCTGCTGAGTACCTGTGAGAGGGGAGGGAGGGAGCAGAATGCAGATGCAGAGCTTAGGAAAGTGTCAGCGAACTTTTCTGCAAGTGCCTCTTAGTCACTTCAAGGCTTCTGGACACATCCATCATCATCTTCCCTTCCATAGATGGTCCATTACTGTTCTCTGCAGAGTGATTCATTGTCAGGGTGAAAATCCTAGGAAATTGCCTTCACACAAAAAATCTGCTCCCTGGCTCAAAACATTCAATAACTCCTCAACCGCAAGAGACACATTTTTTCCCTCCTATCCTGAGTCTTTTTTGGGGTGATTTGTATGATCACATGCTATATATATTATCTGAGTCTCTACTGCAGTCTTCACCTTTCAGACTGTTGAGCAGCTTTTTCCTACAATCTTCCTGCGAGCTTCCTTGTAAATCACTCTCATTCTCTTTCTAAACACTGCATTCGAAGTTTAGTGACATTTAACTGTTTCACATTTTTTCTCACCTTTTTTTTTTTTTTTTTTTTGAGTTGGAGTCTCACTCTGTCACCCAGACTGGAGTGCAGTGGCCGCTCCTGGCCACCGCAGCCTCGACCTGCTGGGCTCCAGCGATCCTTCCATCTCAGCCTTCCAAGTAGCCGGAATTACAGGCATGCGCTACCACACCCGGTTGATTTTTTGATTTATTGTAGAGATGAGGTCTCGCTGCCCAGGAGGGTCTCAAACCTGCGGGCTCAGGCAATCCACTCACCTCAGCCTCCCAAAGGCGCGGGATTACAGACTGAGCCACCGAATCCAGCTTCTCCTCCTTTTTTTAAGGGGACGCGTATCTCTTAAAAAGTTCTAGAAATCTTCTCTCCACCTAATTTAAAACCGAACATGTCACTTGGATTTCCTCAAGAAGCTCTGCTGTGGCCGTGGAGGATGCTCAGGTCCTGAGGTCACTCTGGAATGGGTCAGATGAGACAAGCAAGAGGTCGTCCAGGATCATAGGGCAGGGTTAGTGAGATCAGAAGGAAGAAGGGGAAGAATTCTGGAATTAGATGTGTCAGAAGTGGGAGAAGCATGAACAAACTCCAAGACTGACTAAGAGAAGAGAATTTGTATACAAAGAGCTACCCAGTCTGATTGACTACAAGAAGGTATTCTTTAAAAAAATATAGAAACTTATAACTTCATAAGAGATGTTTTAATACAACAAAGAAGATTTAGTCAACGTCTATTCCCCCCAGATCCCTGTCCTTCTTCCATGTCTCTTTTTTGCACATCCATTCACTAAGGTCCCTGATTCATTTCTTCTATTCTTCCTATCCCTATAGGATGTTTAACTTTGGGCAAGTATTTCACCCCTGAAAGTTCCCATTTTCTCAACTGTAAAAGGAGCGAAATGGAGAACTGCTGGATAAGATTCCATCTAATATATCAGTAAGTTGATTTTATCATGATGAGTATCCCCATCAGATCCCCAGAGTGAAAATATGGATTTCACACCAGTCATTCTTTGATGAGCTCAGGATCCAGTTCCCTTCTCCATGTTGAAAGCAGCCCAGGTGTGTGCAGGGGTTGAGCTGCCCAGATTCCAGATCAAGAGTCCCGAGGCTGGGAGCAGGGGAGGCTGTGGAGCGGGTTGATTGATACTGACCTGAGCCCGAGGTCACGTTCTGCCGCTACCAGCTGTGTGACCCCACCTTGCTGTACCTCCTGCACCGAAATGTGTGATTGGACCAGGGAAACCATGTGAAGCACTCGGTGTGGTGGCCAACACATGAGAAATGTTGAATACCTGTCTGCTGCTTTCATAGTCATTGTCACTGTCACCATTGTCACCACCAGCATCATGAAATTGTCACAGCTTAAATCCAGGAGTCCAATAAGGGCTCCAGTCACCATTGTATAGAAATACCAGACTTAAATAAAAAGAAATCCAGTTGACTGTTGTTTTTGGAGTCTGTATGTTTCAAAGTCCAGGCATGATCAGAATCTATGTGTGGTGTTACTGTTGCCTATAAAAATTGAAAATTAATCCCCCCCCCTTCATTCTCCAGCTGAGGTGATAGGAACTTTCTTTAGATTCTTGTCATAAGAGTAATGCTAATACTAGCAATGTATTTTTAGGTTTATAATGCTGAAGCACAGTTTGGGAATTCAGTATGTTCAAATGTAACAGAAGGGCAGCATATAATATAAACTACCCTGTTAGTTAAAACTGAATGTTTACTAAGGGGAACAAAGAATAAGAAAATACAGTGACTTTCTTAAAATCGGTCATTGCTGTTATCACCTGAGCACGCAAGCTGCAGAAGAAAAATATTAAAGGCATTTTAAAAGGAATTTAGAAATGTAGTAAAAATAGTCAGGAAATATGAATGAATCATTTTCTCTTGTTGTTCATAAAACCTCTTGCTACCATTGCTAGATTATTTCCCCTCAGTGGTAGGGGTTGGAACAAAATAGACACTAGAAATGCAACTTTTTACTCAACTGCCATCTAAAAGCAAAGTCTTGTCAAGGCATTTATTTTTGTCAATTATTATGTCACCTATGAAGTTATTCTCCTTGTTCTGGGCTCAATCTTGTACAAATCCCTCTTCCTAAGGTCACACATAATGAAACAGTCTAGTACTTGGAGAAGTGTATCTGGTTGTTTTTTGATCTAGGGATGGCAGAATTTTTCCACATCACTTAATAATTGAATCTTTTTTATATGCTTTGGTGGGATAAATATATTGTTAAGAGTCAAAGTATTTAATAATTAAATGACTTACTGGAGTTGGCTTTCTCATATTTATTCTTATTCCTTTAAAAAAAACTCACTAAAGTTATTAGTAGAAGAATTGGATAATTGTGTTGTGGAAAGAAGATAAATCACCAATGGTTTTTTCCCCCCTTTTCCTTGATTTTTTAAAGATATTTTCTCTTTGTGAATCTCAGAAAGATTTCATAAAGTGTATTATTATTTCAATGTGCCAAAAAATAATTCCTACATTTTGAAAGTAGAATTGGTTTTCTAAGCCAATGTTATTTTTCTTAATGTTTTATATTCTTATAAAAAGAATTATTACCACTTAGTCTTGCCATACTTCTGAATTTTTGAAAACTATTATTAAGTTCAAAAGACATTTTTGTAATACCTGGAGCCATTCTGTCCTTCCTATTTCTAGTGAGAACATGAAATATCTATTTAAAGGAACACAACCTTTTCTGTCCTCAGAAAATCATGGAAAGTATAATTAAGGATAAAAGCAGCTAAAGTAAGTTCACTATCATTGTAAGGTACTTAATACATTGGAGACTGATATGACCAATGGCCAGATCCTTACAGTGTTTTTATTTAGCCTGAAATATGAGACTGAAAGAACCTGTGAAGGAGAGGAAAACACGACAGACCCAGCCTCGTGGAGGAAAAACACTACCAACAACAATCCCCAGAAATCATTTGTAAAAAGTGTTTGCCTAGTATAAAGGAAAGAAAGAAAATTTGGATTGGTATTAATTCTAAATCATTAAACAAATTAATATAATTTCTGTACATGTTACTTTTTATCCTCAGAAATGTTGGTGATGACATGGTCTCCTACTTTTCTTCCTGGAATGTTATGAGAAAGAATTCAATAGCAAATGTAGGAGACCTGGGGGTGTTTCACAGTAAAGATGCTACAAATGCATCTGTCCTTGGATGTCAGATTCATCCGGATTCACCGGTCAACTGTGCCCCCTGTGTTCCCTCATAAGCCTCTATCCTCACCACAGGTTTCTTCTTGGTTGATGGGAAAACCACACTAGCAGTTGCTCAGGCCAAAATGTTTGACATCTTCCTCTCTCTCAAACATGATATATCCTGTCCATCACTAAATAATTGTGTATGCTACAGTCAAAATATACCCAAAATCTGGTCACCACGGTCCAAGTCCCTGCACTGAAGCTTCAGCAGAGACAGTGGTGATAAGATTTTTTTCTCCTTGCCGCTAACCTTCAACTCTCGCCCTAGTCTATTCTTAAGTACAATGGCCAGAATAACATGTCAGATTGTGTCAGTCCTTTGCTTAATACCTTCTTGCAGCTTCCCACTTCTCTCAGAGTAAAAGCTTACAAAGGCAAACAAGATCTGACACAGTCTGGCATGACTCCCCCACCCTCTCGCCTTTCCCACCACCTGCTGACCTCACTTCCTGCCCGCTGGGCACCAACTACACTGGCCTCCTTGCTGCCTCTGAACACAACAAGCACAGAACACTCAGGGCCTTTCCTAGTCCCTCCGCCTGGAACACTCTTCCTTGGATAGTTCCTCCTTTAAGTCTTTGCTAAAGTATCCCCTTCCCAAGAAGGCCATCCCTGAGCCTGTATAAAATTGCAGCCAACCCCTACCTATATTCCAGGTAACCCTTGTCACACTCTACCTTTTTTTTCCTACTGTACTTTTCACATTTTTAACATAGTTAATTTGTTTGTTATGTCTCTTAAAACCACACGCCCCACCCCAGTTAGAATATTCTCCATGGAGGTAGGGAATTTTCTTCCATTTGGCACATTGATGTCCTAGAGAATCTAGAATAGTGGCTGGCACCTACATGGCACTGTATATGAGTTTATGGGATGGATGAATACCAGCAACACTATATTACTAGGGGAACCATTACCAAGGACAGGGAAGAGGACTTTTAACAGGACTTATACATGTTAATTAAGAGAGCGGGTTTAACACCTTGACTAGCGTAGGTAAATTTCTGGCTATTGCCTTCAACGAGGATTGTCCCAGGAAAGAGCAGAAGATGAGAGGGTGAGGGGGTGAACTTGTCCTTCTCAGGCCATCTTAGTTCTTGTGAGCTTTCATGGTGCAAGCATCTTGCTGTGGTGTGATTCTAGTATTTAAAGATATGCAGTTTTTATACAATATGGCCTCTACACAAGTCTCACCTTAGTGATCAATTGAAGAAACAGATATTTTTTCCAGTTTTGAAGGATGATTTCCCTGGGTTTGGCTTCTTAAGATGTAGTATGTCTCTCTCCAATATGGAGCTGTTCTAAAGGATATTCAAGAGTAATTTTGACTGGGTATGATATTTGCTTTATTTGCTGACTTTGAACCTAACCCCCACATGACTCCACAATAGGCTCTAAGCACCACAACATTCCAAGCAGAGTCACAGAGATGACTACTCCTTGTCAGAGATTAAAACCAAGGATGTATTTAATGAATTGGACTCATTGAAGCTGCAGCAGAGACAGTGGTGATAAGGTTTTTTTTTTTAATGAATAATGATTTATTTCAATAAAAATGATGACCTGCTGCTCTGATCTCCATAACGATGAGAGAGCAGGAAATGAATTTAAAATACCGAAAGAAGAATGTATGTCAGATTCAGAAAAGATATCCCAGATTTGGAGACAGTTTCTTGAGAAAGGTTTTAAAGTCTGTGAAAACTTTTCTTTTTAACCTAACTCTGCCTGGGGTAGTCTTTTACCAGCATTTCCCAAAGTGTGTTCTAGCATTATGCAACATACTAAGAGCATTTACTCAATACAGGCTCATTTCAGAAAACATTTCAAATACATTTCAGAAGCATTTGAGAAATGTTGACTTAGATACATGAAAGTGAATGGGTAAATTGCATGAACTAGTAATGACTCCTTCAGTGCACTATTTAGAATTTGTCTAACTTGCCTTATCCCTACCTTCAAGAATAACGACGGCCAAACAAGTTCTCACAGAGTTATTCTTTTAACAACATCACCTAAATAAGGATTTCTTTGGAAACTTTTATTTTAAAGTTATAGAGAGTTTCTAACCAGTCAACAGTAAGTATAAGAGCAAGAAAGAGATTCATAGAACTTTCATCTGCATTCTAGTTTCTAAGAGGTAGAAACATTACATGTCAGTACCAATGGCAGAGGCTATAATTAGAATCATTCATGTTGGTTTTTGCCTCAGCAATAATTATGTCTGTGATGACTTGTGATAGAATAAGACACTGCAAGGTACCCACAAAGGATGAGCACTTGGAGAAGGTATTAATTCTACAAGAGATTATTCATCATCTGTTGCGTGACAGTTTCCCCCACATACAACCAAATGACATCTTATTAACTCTCCACAAATTCATCATTTTCTATATCTCTCTAGTAAGTTTTCAAGTTCTCCAGTGAATCATTTGGGAACCAAACAGTGTAATTCGACAGATGTCTTGGGAGGGGAAAAAAAAGAGGCACAAAAGCAAACCAGAAAGGACAGAACCACAGAATGAGGCACTATATTGTCTGTGTGACAACTTACTTGAAGATATATTAGTGTCAATATTGTGCTGCATTCATGCAAGGCTAACTTTAATGTGTATTTACAGGTGGTTAGCAAGCAGTTAAAGTAAACTGCTCAGGAGTCCATGCTCTAGAGGGGATCTCCACAGGTCTTCCAATTTTGCTGGCAGAGGTTTGTTTTTCAGTATGAGGGTTGCTAGAAAATAATTTTATTTTGGTGAAATAAGTAGTGGCCAAGATAAATGGTTGGCTAGAAAGGTTTTATAGGTACCACCATCCATGAATGAAAAGGGTCTCAAACTCCACCAGTCCTGCAGCGTCACAGAGCTACACCCAAGTCCTATTCGGTCTCCACACTTAACAAAGGCTCTGAGCTCAACATGATTAGAAGGTGGGCTGTTCTTCCTTGGGGCAGTGTCACACTGTCCTCTGAGACAGACTTACATGCAATGTTGTGCAGGAAAGTCATAAGCTTGGGGAAGGACTCCCCTGAGCCTACAAGCGCAGATGGTATCAAGCTAGTTTTGTACTTGCTTGCTAATAAATATTTGTACTCCCAGCTGCATTTTATCCAAGACTTGCTCTCAATATTACATCCCTTCTGATTCTAAACAGCAGGGTTCCCAGTGTTTACAAAGATGTGGCAATGTTTAAGCAGTCAAATTGGCTTGGGTTAATTTCTAACGCCAGGACTCTGGTATTTGGTATTTAAAAAATGACCCAAGCCTCCACCATCAACCACTCAGAGGAGAATCTATTCAGTAAATGGTGCTGGGAAAACCGACTGACCATACACAATAGATTAAAACAAGACCCCTATCTATCACCATACACACAAATCAACTCTAAATGAATCAAAGACCTAAACATAAAACCTCAAACTATGAGAATCTTAGAAAATGTAGGAGACACCCTTATGTAAATTGGGACTGGCACAAATTCCTGATCAAAATCCCAAGTGCCCACACCATAAGAGATAAGATAGACAAGTGGGACCTCATCAAACTGACAAGCTTCTGCAAAGCCAAAGAAACCACTGAGAGAGCGGAGAGACAGCCCACAGACTGGGAAAAAATATTTACCAACAGTATATTTGACAAAAGACTAATATCTAGGATCTACAAGGAACTCAAACATGCTGAAAAGAAAAAATCAAAAAGCCCCGTTACAAGGTGGGCAAAAGATATGAATAGAGTTCTCAAAAGAAGACATACAAGCAGCCAACAGATACATGAAAAAATGCTCAGCCTCACTAGTCATCAAAGAAATGCAAATTAAAACCACACTGAGATATCACCTCACTCTAGTCATGATGGCCATCATCAATAACTCAAAAAACAACAGATGCTGGAGAGGATGCAACAAAAAGGAAACACTTCTAAACTTGTTGGTAGCAGTGTAAACTAGTACAACCTCTGTGGAAAACAGTGTGGCAATTCCTAAAAGATCCAAAAATCAACCTCTCATACGACCCCACAATCCCCCTACTGAGAATATACCCAGAGGTACTCAAATCATTCTATGAAAAAGATACCTGAACATGCGTGTTTATTGTAGCATTACTCACAGTAGCAAAAACATGGACCAAACATGCTGCCCATCAAAGAAGACTCAATTTTTTAAAATGTGGTACATATACATGATGGAATACTGCATAGCCATAAAAAAGGACAAAATCATGAACTTCACAGCAACATGGATGGACTTAGAGTCTATAACAATGACTGATCTATCACAGAAACAAAGAACCGAGTATCACATGTCCTCACTCATAAGCAGACCTTGAACAACTATCATAATACTACAAGAAAGGGATTGGCAGTAGTGGGAAACTGCCAGGGGAGGGTAGAGGCAAGATTGGCAGTAGTAGGAAACTGTCAAGGGGGTACACCTCACCAACAAGGGTACCTGTATAATGAGCATTTGTATACCTAACCCTGAATTATACCCCACATACTTAAAATAAAATTAAAAAACTTCACTTTTTAATGACCCAAAGACAAGAAATATTTTCAAAATCAGCCTTCCTGGAATCACTGGAAGATTTTAGTCATTTAAATCTACCACAATCCCTTTTGACATTAGTGACTTTGGCCTGTGGACTCTGATTGTCTGTATATAGATACTATATAAAAAAAAATATGGACTTCATTTGCCAAGGTCTTTCTTTGGCAATAACTTAATGTCAAGTGTTGCTGGAAAAACATTTTCACTCTTTCCTTTTAGCTAAACACATTTGTTTCTAACATCTTGAAGGCATTTTCTAGGGGGGAAAAAATCCTTCCAATTAGCAATCAGTACGTTGAGTTCTCACTACATCTTTACCATATTTTCAAGCATCGTAAGGATCATCTGAAGTTTCCTCTCTTGGATTCATTTTTAAATTTAGGTTGATTGCATTTCATGGAAAGCAGCTCCTTTATGGATGCTTCTTTCTTGTCTTGATACATGTATATGTGAATGTCGGCTGCATTCATAGAAATACAGGTGTTTGTGCCATTTTTAGACACAGGGTTTCTTTTTCTATCCATTACTACATATTATTAGTCATTTACAGTTGCCCTTTTAAGTGCTGGAGCTAGATTATTTGACTGTACATTTAATTATGGAGGAAACTGTTCTTCCAAGTGAGTTATCTGTGAAAGTAACTTTTTAGACACCTTTAAAGAAGCAAAATAATCCATCACACTTTCATTACCACATGTCTCATAAGGAAGAAATTGGGTCTTGTCCAAAGAGATGCAATGTATTTTGATTATAGAAGATATTTTGCTTTGCATGAATACAGAACAGATAGCAGGAATCACATCTACTATTAAGAGATGCTTCTCCAAAAGCTGTTATGCTAGTAAATTTTTCTTTTCTTTTTAGCTGCTAAAATGGAAGTTTACTGGATCTATTGTTACTTTCATATGTCATAAAATAAGACAGAACCCTCTCACCATATTTGTTTGATAAAACATGACGAACATTTGGCTACCTTCAGGAAATATAGCTATAAAATATTTGGATCTTCACCAAGTGAGTGAAAATCCAGATTATTTTTTCTTCTGTTTCCTTATTTATTTCAGATTACAGAGCACAGGCACCATCTTCTCTGTCAGTCAGTAATATGTGGTATACAAATGAAGTCTTATGTCTTGTCATTCCATAAATATTGAGATTTTAATCTGCCTTCACCTGTCTTTCACTGGTACCTCTTAAGGAAGGAAGCTTGGCCTTGGAAAAAGCAAAATTTGAATTGGCTGAAAAATGAATGTACAAGTCTATTTTTGTCTCCCAGGTGTTCAGTTTCCTCATTTAGATTGTATCCGTGAATTTTAGAGTTCATTAAAATCATGAAATGAATTTCCAGCTTAAACCAAAGACAGTATGGGCTGGCAGCCATGTTATTGAGGTCCTGAAGCAGCCATTATCTGTCCCAGTTCAGCTTTGTCTGTTGCTTTCAGAGTAGAAAGAAAAGACAAAGCTTTTCCATACATGTCTGCATTTGAGATACAGATGTGGCCTATGCTTATGTCACAGGAGGGCTGCCCTGAACCCCTCTGCAGCATGTGTTATAGCAGGTCACACATAAAACTATACATTGTTTAGCAAATTTTGTCATTATCTGTGATCCCCAAAATTCAAAATTGGACTGTTCTCCCAGTTTTTCTTGTCCCAGGAAATTCAGCCTAAGAAAAAACTTTTTTCCTAACCTTCCAATTTTCTGCTTAACATATTCACTTGCATTTTAGGTCTAAACCAGGGACCTAGCCAAAACCAAAATCATTAAGTGGTGGCAGAAATGACTCCGCTTCTGAGCTTTGCTTATATGTAAGACTGACCCAAAATTCTCTTGCCTCCGCATTGCAGCCGAGTCTCTGTGTGTGTCAGCAAGTTCCTGTATCTAGTTGTGTTTCTTTGGCTGTACCCCATGCTTTGGAAGCTGAACTAGGAGGAGGGAGAGGAAGGGACAGCAAGGAGCTTCCAGGTTATGCCTTGCCCGGGGGGTTGGAATTCATCTGCAGTAATTTACACTATTGAGAAACAGAAGACATTTACCTCTTTCCAGCTCAAGTGAATGCTCTTCTGTCTTCCCTCAAGCCAGAAAAGGAAAATAAAGCCCAGTAATACCTGCCACAGGGAATATTAATATCCCAACCCTTGTTTTCACAAGGTTGCTGTGAGACAGGATAGGATATCAACACCTTTATTTTTAACTAATTATCTAACTAAAGCATACAAAAGTAATTTTCCTGAAGTCACACAGTTGGTCATGGTTTTATTAACATACGCTATTAGTAGCTGTATTATTAGAAACTTTAATTCTAATTTCTATTCCCTTTCCTCAGAAATAAGTCCATTTCCATTGGACTCTTTTCCTAAAAATTAAATTAATGTCTTTGGAAATTAAAGCACTTTTTGTCAGAACATGTCCCAAAACCCCTCCTTCCATCCCTTATTAGTCTGTAAGTTTCATCTAAAACTGTTAGGTTGAAATAAACTACACATTGTTTAGCAAATTTTGTCATTATTCGTGATCACCCAAAATTCAAAATTGGGCCATTCTCCCAATTTCTCTTGTCCTAGGAAATTTAGCCTAAGAAAAAACTTTTTTCCTAACTTTCCAATTTTCAGCTTGGCATATTCACTTGCATTTTAAAGAAACATAGATTTAAATATTTTAACTCTATCAAAGAAAATTAGAGAAAGAGGGAGAAAAGTTGGCAGTATGGATGATTAAAAATTAGGTTAAAAAGTCATTTGCAGGTGTTACTTTTTTCAAAATTAACTTCATGGAATTTAGATAGTTTGCCATGATCTCAAGTGGCATTTTTGTTTGTTTGTTTGTTTGTTTGTTTGTTTTTTGTTTGTTTTAATAAAGAGAAACCCAAGCCTGCTTCCTGCCTTTTCAGATCTGTATTTTCCACTAAAAGTAGAATGCAGCTGTGGCAGAAAGGGGCTGATAACACTTCAAAGTATTCCTGTTGAAAAATCAATCCGCAAGCTCCAAAAACCTGCCAGACAGGTTTTGCTTAAGAAAACCAAATAGCCTAGGACAGTTTTCTTGGAGATGCAAAATAGTGCTGGATTCACTCTTGGTGAAGTCATCCCTACCTGCTATGCATATCCTGGAGACCATTTGTACTTTATTAAAAATCTGATTTTTCTTGAAGATACAAAATAGTGACCAATTCACTCTTGGTGAAGTCAGGGGTTTACAATCCCTGCCTGCTATGCATATCCTGGAGACCATTTGTTCTTTAAAAAATCTGATTTTGCTGAGTACAACCTTGTAAATTCCAAAGAAAATGTGTAATCACTCAACTCCCCCCCTTACCTAAACTAAGGTATAAGACCCCTCTCCTCCCTCCCTGGATGCTCAGCCTGGAAGTGTTAGCCCGCTGAGTCGCACTGGCGCAAATAAATCTGCTACTTCCTAAAATAGCCTCGGTGTCACAGCCTCTCTGTGTTCCCGCTACACAGTGGCCTCCACATATCAAAGCTCACACCATGGAATCCCACTCCCACTCACAGGACCCCAATGCCTTGGATCACAGGGTGTCATAACTTCAGGAACATCAGTTTTCAGAGTTGGAGGAATATTTGTGAACCCGTCAGCTGAACTCTGAGTTCTGTACCTAAATTGTCTCATCTTATATCTGAGGCACCTTGAGGATACGGGGGCTAATGTGTCTGCCCACAGTGATATATCAGGCGTATCAGTGGCTGAGCCATGACTTGAGTCTGGACATTGACTCTTGATCTGAGGCTTTTATTTCTATGCATGTGGGACCCTTCAGTAGCTCCCTATTGCCTTTAGTTCAGGTCATACAAGACCCTTATGATCTTCCTCGTGCCCACATGTCTGCTGTTCTTTACTGCCATTCCACCCTTGATTTTACCCTCAGAAGCATAGAATGGCACTTAAATACATTATGTGGCATTTGTCACCTGCCTGCCTTGTATATTCTGCACCTTTTGTATGGAAAAATCCCTAACCTTGACCTCTCCGTTAATGTTTTCTGCTGTGTAAACTGCATTCATTTTTTAAACCTAAATTGTCACTTCCACCAGAAAGTCCTCTCTACTTTCTCCCATTCTCTCACCCAGTTTTCTCTCTTACCTGGTACATTTATTCACTTACTGATTTATTCAACAAGTATCTCCGAGTACTCACCAAACACCAGACACTGGGCTGAGCATAATCATGCACCAGTGAACACAACTGACAAGTTCCCTGCCCTCATGGACCTCACAGTCTAGGGGCAGACAGACACTGACAACAGTAAACACACGGATGGGTGTGTAATTACAACTGGGATGATTTCATGAAGGAAATAAAGTCTGTTCCTGGTCCTGGAGAACCTGGTGGAGAAACCGATGAACACATAGTGTTGTGTTTCTTCAATTTGCACTTAACGAACACATAGTGTTGTGTTTTTTCAAATTGCACATAGTGTTGTGTTTTTTCAGTTTGCACTTCAGTCTCCTGGGGGGTGGCTGATCACTCTTTGACCCTCTCCCCATCTCCGCGTCCCCAGCAGCAGTGAGTGCCTCAGGCATCCTGTCCACTACAGGGACTCATGAGTGAGGAGGAGGCAGAGACGTTGGCTCTGCTGTCACCTGACGCCCACCCCAACTTGGTGGCTGCTCTGCACTCAGGGCTCTGCTGAGTCAAGGATGTAAACGCCCACCACAGTGAGAAGGCAGCCTTGGTCCGCGGAAAGGTGTGATGTTGGGGATGTGAGGACAAAACGTCTTTCGGGTTCCTGGTGAGGGCTATTCTCTAATAACCCTGATGAGGGGAAAGGAGGTTCACTGGGTAAAACACTATCCAGGAACATGAATAATGGCCCAAGTGTTGTTCAGTTTATACCTACACTCTTCATTTTCATTCTTGGGATCAATTAATAGGATGTATTACATTCTCCTTAGAAATCGCTTTGGAAAGATGTGTGAATGCTTTTGTAAAACTATTTCAGCTTCGAAGTGTCAAAAGGAATAATCAATTATCTCCTAAAGCGCACCTTTAAAAAGAGAAAGTCAATGTCCTGCTCAATAATAGGCTCAGGATTAATGAGGAATATTCGACAAGACACTCATTCTTTGGGACTTGTTTTGAATGTTAGCAAGAAACACTTGCTCTTGACATCACAGGATTCTCATGCAAAGGTTTATTCTTTTTTAAATTACATATTTTAAGCTCTTGTACTGATATATATATGTATATATATATAAGTATAGTCTTAAAATATAATCTAAGTTACAAATATAGCTTGCGGCTTTTAAATAAATTTGCTTTTTTCATCTTTTTTTTAAAATTGTAGTGGATCATGGAAATATAACACCTCATCACATCCATTTGAGTTGAAGCCTTGTTATACAAGCTATTTTTTTCTTTTTCTGTCTTCTAATTCAAAAGACTATGGTTCTTTTAGGTTAAAAAAATTAAATTTATTACTTACGGAACTATAAATTATTTAAGGGAAATGATCCAAATCATATGAAATTGCTCTCAGAAATTTTACTACTCCATATGTTGTGGTCAGTAAAGCAAAGTATTTAAACAAAATGCAGTAAAAAATATCTCAAGATGTTTAAAATCTTTTACTTTGAACACTTAAGGTGTTTGTAGTTTGTCTTATGTTTTTGAAATTATTTTGCTTAGCCTTTGTAAATATTAATCATAATGGGCTATTTGAAATATTCATAAGAAACATTTAAAATTGTAATATGAAAAGTTCTATATTACTTTTCTGTTAAACTTTTTAAAAAGAAAATACTGTACAACATATTAAAGTTAATTTTAAATAGCTCTTCTTTAAATACATATATAGTATACACACAGAAATACAAACTATTTTTACAGTGTCCATTATAACATATTAGTAATAAATAAACCTATTTCCTATTAATTAGAAGTGGCATAAAAAATTTCTTACAAATTAACATATATAATATCAGAGAAATATTCTTTGTCATTTAATGAATGACCGTAGTTTTTTTTTAATTCCAAAAAAAATGCTAGAATAAATACTTATTTCCTGGCTTCCTTTAAGAGGTGCCAAGAAATTCTTCAGCTCAAATGATCTCCTTCATTCATGCCCCAAATTTTACCATTAGCATTTAATTTCCTTTATGCTAAGATTTGTTTCTCCTGGTGGGTTTTGCTTTGTTGTTATTGTTTAATGTGATCTGTTTCAGAGAGGCCATAATTAAATTCCCCAATGTGTTTTAGTGTGCTTGATTCTATCCAGCTGCTTTGTGCCCTGAAAACGAAGTTTCTGGGAGGACAGGGATTCTGAAAGGGGCCAGAACCAAAAGCTGGGTTGCTGCAGTCCCAGCCTAGAACATTAAGTAATGGTCACTAACCATATTGTACCAATATCCCATGTTTGTGGGTGGCAAATACGTGTCAGGGGTACGTGTGAGTGTTCTGACTTGCCGGTGATTTTAGCCTGTGGGCTTTCTCTGTTAAATTCAGCACATTGGGTAAAAGGTTTATATGGGTCTAATTTATTCATTCCTTCATTGAGAACTTGAACATGAAGGAGATGGTTAAATGCTGCCCAAAGTGGAATTAAACAAAAGTTAATTTGTCGTTCACTATTGTGTGTTTCAGAGACTGGAACACAAGGAAGTTTTAGTGGGCTTGTTGTTCCTGGTGTTCCCAAATTCATTCCAGCCAGCAATCTCCTCTTAAGGGTGGGTTTTGTGGTGGCAGAGAGAGCCTTTTCCATGCCTAGGTAATTACTGCACATGATTTCCTCTTACAAGATCTGCCCTTTGTCACCAACATTGATAGTTCCAGAGAGAAAGACCTTTGTGTATATAACAATTAGATCTTCATGGAGCTAGGGATTTTACTACCTCAGCTTTAAAAACAGCCACACAGAAGGTTAGATGAGACCAAATTTGTGCCCATATATTCTAGTACACAATGGTTTACCTCTGGTCGCAATATTTATACTTTAAATGTGAAACATTGACTTGCGTGTATTCAGGATTTTAGCTGCAATAGCTTGTCACAACATCTGTGTCTGAGCATCTACATTTTATTTAACATAATTATAGTAATTTTTCTAGAAATATTTATTGACTTGCATAAAATTACTACTTCAATAGCATAATTGTAATGAACTTCTTTTCTTCTTTCTTTCTCTCTTTCTTTTTTCTTTAATTTAAAAATGGGAACAATCTCAAGAAAATTTGTCCTTGAGAAAAAGTTGGCTTAAAAACTAGAGAAAGCATCCAGATGTGTGTTATTCTGTAATGTTACTTAGCTATGACTATTTAAACTGAGCTGAAATTCTCTGTTCTCGTCATCACTCCAAGACCACATTTTTTTTTAATGATATATCAGAATAACAATTTTCTGAAAGGCAATTATCATAACCCCCAAATTTTTTTTTTTTTTTTTTTTTTTTTGATTTGGAGTCTCACTCTGTTGCCCAGACTGGAGTGCAGTGGCCGCTCCCAGCCACTGCAGCCCCGACCTGCTGGGCTCCGGCGATCCTTCTGCCTCAGCCTTCTGCCTCAGCCTTCCATGCATGCGCTACCACACCCGGCTGATTTTTTGATTTATTGTAGAGATGAGGTCTCGCTGCCCAGGCAGGTCTCGAACCCACGGGCTCAGGCAATCCACTCACGTCAGCCTCCCAAAGGCGTGGGATACAGGCTGAGCCACTGAGCCCGGCTCCAAAATATTTTTAAACAATTATTTTTTAGGTCAGTTGCAGTGGTTCATGCCTGCAATCCCAGCACTTTGGGAGACTGAAGTGGGAGAATCTCTTTAGCCCAGGAGTTCAAGATCATCCTTAGCAACATAGTGAGACCTCTTCTCTACCAAAAAAATAAAAATAAAAAAATTAGCTGGGTGTGGTGGCACATGCTTGTAGTCCCAGCTATGTGGAAGGATCACAGAAGGAGTTGAGAAGGTCAAGACTGGTGAGCTGTGATCACATCACTGCACTCCAGCCCAGATAACAGAATAAGACTTCAACTCAAAAATAAAATAAAATAATTATTTTATTGTTTGGGGGATAGCAATAGAAATAATAAAAATCATACATTTTAATTAGAAATAGATTTCAAAATTGTTGATTCCTCCCAAGAATCAAGTGTTTAATAGTAGACATTTCAGAATAATGTTTTCAACTGGTTAATGGTAGCGTCACCAATTATGTGATTTTTAAGGCTACAGCACAGTTTGAGAAACAGGTTACTGCTCAATAAACACTATTTGATAGGGAAAAAAACAGGAAAATAATTCTAAGTGCTCTATATGTGCCTTAAAATGCTAATCTTTGTTTTAAAAATGTAGCTCAGGTATCAACAGCTTGAGTTAGCTTTCCTTTGGGAGTATTTATGATTGAAGGTGGATTGAATTAGGACTTCAATTAGTATATATGACTAGTCTAATCACTTTAATAAGAAACTTTGACTTCTGGGCAAGACGGCAATGGCACAGGTCAGAAGGTGAGAGTCTCCGCAAAAGCAAGTGTCCATAAAGACTGCGTGAGTGGGTGTGTGCTGGTGGGTGAGTGAAAGTCCATCTGAGGGGAGACTCAGGTTCATACACTCAGGGCTCTCCTCTAGAGTTTACTGCAACCCACCACCGCCCTGAGATTGGAGACCCAGGCACACAAGATCGTCTGCCATTCTCCAGGCTCTATTGAGAGGAAGTAGCAGAGAACAGCCACCCCTCACCACCTGGCATTCTGCCCATACCATCACCTGCAGCAGATTAGACACAAGCAGAAGGAACCATGGAGAAGACAGGTCATGAAAATCTGGAATAAATCTCCAACACCAGTGATAAGACTCCCATGGGCACCATCTTCTCAGTCCCAGACTGGCCAGAGACCTGCATTGTTCCCCCAGCTCTGCCCAGCCTCCACCTTGGGACCCAGAAGCTATCCTCTCATGGGACTTGGAGAGACAGATGACCCTCCCCCATGCTGGAACAGGCACAGACATATCAGATTTGAATGGCAGCAGCAGATAGGGTAAGTCCGAATCTGATCCATCCTTCTCTCTCAGTAGTCCATGGGGCATCTGATCCATGCTGAGACAACCCTATCAGCCTACACTGAGAGTGGAAGAGAAGGACTGGAGATGGGAGCCGCTCCCTAAGGCAGAGACAACAGCCAAAAAGAACCTGGAGTTACAGAAATGGCCACAGAGCAAGTTTTTGTTTGTTTGCTTGCTTTTTATTTTAGTTTTTGCTTTTTTCTTCTTTCTTTCTGTTTTTGCTTATTTTTATACTTGCTTTGTTTCTGTTATTTTAATGGGTTTTTTTAGAATTTCTGTTTGTATATGGGCATTTTTGAGGGAGAATACACCAACAAGGAGTTTTTGTTTGTTTGTTTGTTTGTATGATTGTTTGTATGTTTTTGTTCTTTTTGTTTTTTCTGTCTTTGTTTATTTCTGTTTATCCATTAGTTGGCATGCCTGGCTGTTTTCCCTCTTCTCTCTATCTACCTTCCTTTTGTCTTACTCCCTCCTTTTTGCAATCTTTTCACTTTTCTTATCTCATTTTGCTTTCAGGGGGCAAACAGATACCCCTCACTGCATGAACAAATTGTAAGGCAGGGGAAGTGGATTCCAGAGGACCCATACACCTGTCAGCAGATACTGGGATCTGCAGACAGCTTCTGAATCACAGTTTCCCCATAATTAATTCTCAAAACTACAAAAAGGACAGCCCCTCTCACCCCCAGTCCAGCTTCAGAATTGAACAAAACTAGAGAATCTACATAAGGAAGAATAGAAGATTCAGTAAACAGAAATAAAAACTATCCCCCCATCACTGAACAACAGAATTAAAGAAGAGGTAAAAAAAGGGGGGGGGTGAGGGAGGAAAACCTTCACAAATAAATAAAAACCGAAGGGAGAATATGAGTCTCACACAGAACACTGGGAGGTCAGCTACTGAGAATACAGACTTCTGAATTCAAACAATGAAGAGCCCCCAGAATGACTGGTCTCAAACCACAACCCCGGCTATCAAGACATTAATAAAGAGAATAAATAGAATTGAGGAGAGATAAGAAGAAAGAATGAAGGAGTTGATAACTGAGATAACAGCAATAAAGAATACAGTGAATGAAATAAAAAGCAAACTGATAAGCATGGAAAGCAGAATTAACCCAGCAGAAGAAAGAATCTCAGAGATTGAGGATGAAAATATGGAACTAACCCAAATTGTTAAAAGCATAAAAAAGAAACTTTAAAAAACAGATCAAAACCTCCAAGAGATGAGCAATTATTTCAAGAGACCAAACCTAAGATTAATTGAAATCCCTGCAGCAGATAGACAGACAGAGACCACCCTAGAACAAGCATTCCATGAAATTATCCAAGAAAACTTTCCTCATCTCATCAGTGATGTGTCCATTCAAACATAAGAGATTAAGAGAACACCTGCAAGACAACAAATGAGAAGACCAACTCATAGACACACAGTAATTTGTCTAGACAATGTAAGTGTAAAAGAAAAAATCCTAGAGGCAGCAAGAGAGAAAGGTAAGACTACCTACCGGGGAAGACCAATCAGAATAGCAGCACACTTATCTACAGAAACACTTCAGGCCAGAAGAGCTTGGAGCCCAATCTTCAAAGTTCTCAAACAATTGAATAAACAATTTCAACCAAGAATTACCTATCTAGCTAAGTTAAGCTTCATCAGTGATGGAGAATTAAAATCCTTCTTAGACATTCAATCCCTAAGGGTTAACGCTGCCTCCAGACCAACTCTACAAGAAATACTTAGGAAAGTATTAAACACAGAAGAAAGAAAAAAAAAGAATGGCAAAGTCTTTCCCAAGAATGCAGGAAAAAGATTAAAAAACACACATTAATCAATCCAAAAATCAAAAGAAAGACAACAAGCAAATAAACAAACAAACAACAGCAACAACAACAAACTTTAAAGAGTCTCATGACAGGGATAAACTCTCACATCTTGATAATTACCCTGAATATGAATGGACTAAATGCACCATTAAAAAGACACAGAATGGCAAAATGAATAAAATATCATGAGGCAACAATATATTGTCTCCAGGAGACTCATCTTACCAGAAAGGACACTCACAGATTCAAAGTAATAGAATGGGAAACAAAATTTCAGGCAAACAGAACACAAAAGAAAGCAGGAGTCACGATCTTAATATCAGAAAAAATACCATTTAAGCTATGAAAAAGTAAAAAAGATACAGAAGGTCACTACCTAATGATAAAAGGTTCAATTCATCAACAAGAAATAGCCATCCAAAAAATATATGCACCCAACATAGGAGCACCAACTTACATAAAGCAAGTTCTAGGTAAACTATAAAAAGATATTGACTCTAACACCAGCATAGCAGGGACTTAAACACCCCACTAACAACTCTAGACAGATCATCAAGAGAAAAAGTTAACAAGAAGATATGGAACCTTAATATGATACTTAACCAAATGGGCTTAATTGATACCTACAGAACACTCCACACAACCACCACGGAACATACATTCTATTCATCACAACATGACACAACCACCACGGAACATACATTCTATTCATCACAACATGGAACTTACTCTAAGATTGTTCACATCCTCAGCCATGAATCAAGCATAAACAAACTACATAAGATTGAAATTCTGCCATGCACCTTCTCAGACCACAGTGGAATAAAAATAAATATCAACACCAACAAAGTTCCCCCAAACCCCACAAAGACATGAACACTAAAGAGCATGATGCTAAACAACTCCCGGGTCAACACAAAAATGAAAACAGAGAGGACTTCCGGCAAGATGGCGACGGGGCAGCTTGGTCTGTGAGACACTCCACCAAGGAGAATGCCATAGACTTCGCTGAGACATCACCGCGGTCTGGGCAGCTGCTGCTGCCGCCGCTACCACCATAACCAGCAACCATTCCACATCGCACCGCCAGTGCCTGAGGCCAACCCTAGCCCATCGCCTCCTCAAGGTGGCCACCGCCTCCTCCAAGGCAGCCATTACAAATCACACAGCCCGTGCCTGAGGCGAACCACGACTTCAGACGTTGAAGCCCCTGTGTGCAAGATCTGCTGAGGTCTACTACCATGGAGACATCCCGCCAGGCCATGGGTCTCCTCCCATATGCCTTGAGGCAACATCTCCCTCCCCTCAGGGGTGGGCGAGCAGCTGAGATAAAGACCGTCTGGAGCGAGGGATGACACCACCTGCTGGCGATTCAAGGTAACAACACCAAAAGGGGAAAAATGGAAGCCTGACGGACACAAGCCAGGTCTGAGTGGTGAACGGGGCAGTTGTGAACTGAGTGATGATCTGAACTGCCCTACACAACAAGCCAGGGACAACTGATCCTAACTGTGAACAAACTTACCAGCCTGAAAAGACAGCTAGAAATCAGAGCTGAAAGGACATTCAACTTAAACGAAAAGTCTCAGAGTGTGCTCGATTGGTTCTGTTAGCCTACTGACTTGATTCTATTCCTTCTGTCTTGTTCTCCTCCCCCTTTTTTTCTCTTTCTTTTCCCTTCTTTTCTTCTCTCTGTAAACCATATCTTTGTATAGAGGAATAGAACAACAATAAAGAGGTTGGTAAGGTTATATGTTAGTAACATTGTATGTTTTCGTTTTTCTTGTATGGGAGTTGGTTAGTTTGTAGCTGTGGCCTATTTTTATGTGTTTCAATTTTTGTCTCTCAGTTTGTTGGTACACTCCTCTGTTTCCACCCTTACTCCTCTCTCTCTCCACCCCCCACTTCCCCCCACAGCCTGCTCCATTCTCTTCCCTCTGTTAACCGCATTTTATTTCAGGGAGTAAACCTACAACCCCACTGCATGGGCAGATTCCAAGGCAGTGGGAAGTGGGTTTCAGATTATTCATACACCTGTCGGCGGATACCAGGACCAGCAGATAGATTTTGAATCACAGCTCCCCACTTAAGTAAATCTCAAAACTGCAAAAAGGACCACCCTCAACCTATAGTGCAACTCTAGAATTGAACAAAGTAAGAGGACATACATAAAGAAGAATAGGAGATTGAACAAACAGAAGTAAAAACAACACCTCCACCCCTGAATAACAGAATTAAAGAAGACGGTGATGTGGAGGGAAGGAAAAAGTAGGAAAGAGGAAAAAAACAACAACAACAAACGCACAAATGAAGAAAAACCAAAAGAAGAATAGGGGCCTCACACAGACCCCTGGGAAGTCAGACACTGAGAAAACAGACTTCGAAACACAAACAATGAAGAGCCCCCAGAATGACTGGTCACATGAAACAAACCCAGACATCAAGACATTAATAGAGAGAATTAAAAAAATCAAAGAGAGACAAGAGGAAAATAGGAAGGAGCTGATGTCAGAAATAACAGCAGTAAAGAATACTGTAATGGAAATAAATAACAAACTAATAAGCATGGAAAGCAGAATTAGCCAAGCAGAAGAAAGAATCTCAGAGCTTGAAGACCAAAACACAGAACTAACCCAAACTGTCAAAAACATGGAAAAGAAGCTCAAAAAAACTGAACAAAACCTTCAAAAAATGAATGATTACTTCAAGAGACCGAACCTAAGAGTAATTGGCCTTCCTGAGGCAAAGAGAGAAACAGAGGCCACACTGGAATACACATTTCATGAAATCATTCAAGAAAACTTCCCTCATCTCACCAGTGATGCAAAAATTCAAACACAAGAGATTCAGAGAACCCCTGCAAGACAACAAATGAGAAGACCAACTCCCAGACACATAATAATTCACCTAAACAGAGTAGGTATAAAAGAAAAAATCCTAAAGGCAGCAAGAGAAAAAGGTCAGACTACCTACCAGGGAAGACCAATTAGAATAGCAGCAGATTTATCTACAGAAACCCTCCAGGCTAGGAGAGCTTGGAGCCCTATCATCAAAGTTCTAAAAGATAAACAATTTCAACCAAGAATAACCTACCCAGCCAAGCTAAACTTCATCAGTGAGGGAGAATTGAAATCTTTCCCAGATATCCAATCCCTAAGAACCTACACTGCCACCAGACCACCTCTACAAGAAACACTGAAGAAAGTATTGAACACAGAAGAAAAGGAAAAAAGAACAACAACATTCTTCACAAAAGTACAGGCAAAAGATTAAAAACACACATGAACCAACTCCAGAACCAAAAGAAAGACAACACACAAACAGAAAGAACAACAACTCTGAAAGAACATTATGATAGGGATCAACTCTCACATTTCAATAATTAGCTTTAATGTGAATGGACTAAATGTATCACTGAAAAGACATAGAATGGCAAAATGGATAAAATATCACCAGGCAACAATTTATTGCCTTCAAGAGACTCACCTCACTAGAAAGGACACTCACAGACTCAAAGAAAGAGGATGGGAAACAAATTTTAAGGTGAATGGAACACAAAAGAAAGGAGGAGTCACAATCTTAATCTCAGACAAAATACCCTTTAAGCTATCAAAAATCAAAAAAGATACAGAAGGCCACTACATAATGATAAAAGGTTCAATCCATCAACAAGAAATATCCATCCTAAACATATATGCACCCAACATAGGAGCACCAACTTTCATAAAGCAGCTTCTGGGTAAACTAAAAAAGGACATCGACCCAAATACCATCACAGCTGGGGACTTCAATACCCCACTCACAACCCTAGACAGATCATCAAGACAAAAATCAGCAATGAGATCCAAAGCCTCAATGTGACTTTTGATCAAATGGACTTAATTGATACCTACAGAACACCCCATCCAAAGACCATAGAATATACATTCTATTCATCACCACATGGAATATACTCTAAGATCGACCACATACTTGACCATAAATCAAGTATAAGTAAATTTAAAAGGACTGAAATTTTACCATGTACCTTCTCGGACCACAGTGGAATAAAAATAAACATTAACACCAACAAGGTCCCCCCAAAACCCACAAAGACATGGACACTAAGCAGCATGATGCTAAACAACTCCTGGGTCAACAATGAAATCAAAACAGAGATTAAAAAATACCTGGAAACAAATGAAAATGAAGAAACATCTTACCAAAATCTTTGGGATGCCATGAAAGCTGTAGTAAAAAAAAAAGCCTTGACTAGCACCTGTCACCATTTCCCAGGAACTCAACCTTTGCAGGGTGGAGTGACTGCTTTCCAGCCAGCTTGAGAAGGAATGGGCTCCAAGGGCAAGCTTTATGACTGCAGTCAGTTCCTGGCTGGGTGGGCTGCCTGAAAATATCTGAGGCCCTAATGCTGGCTGCACCTGAAAATCATATCACAGATTACCTTAGGCCAAGGCAGGAGCCAGGTGGAACACATTGCCATAGCAATCTCTCACTACTCCACAGTATTACCCCAGTGAACTGGGACTTCCTTTTAATCACCACCAGGAGAGACTAAGAATGCACACTTGTGGAGTGTTTCATCTCCTTTCCCCTGTAATACCCCAGAAGGCTCAAAACAAACAGAAAATTTGGTAAATCCCTGGAGTCCTGTCCTCAGCTTAGGCTGACTGGGCACTTCCTTGTAGCAATACTTGCCAAAGAGAAACTCTACAGCCACCATCATAGATGGCTTTGTCCCACAAGTACCACCTTCTGACCAGAGGTGAGCAGTACAGCCAACCAATCAGATATAATATCTCAGCTTCAAGGAAAGCCTGATCCCAAACGCCAGATAACAACACTTTCCAAGCCACTCTGATCACACAGAGTCAACACAGGTATGCAGCACAGGGCTGCCACATCTGGGAATTGAGAAATTCACCACACCAAGGCTACACATAACCAAGGGAACCCTAGAGTGCCTTGGTCTATGTCAGCCCCTGCCAATCTCAAATAAGAATAAATCATCTACCCAAATAAGAAAAACAACTCTGACAATATGAAAAAACAGAGTTCTATAACACTCCAACTCTTCAGCAATGAATCCTAACCAAATATAAAATTTTTGAAATTCCAGACATAGAATTCAAAAATGTGTTGTAAAATTGATCAATAAACTTCATAAGAAAGTGAAAACCAACATAAAGAAATGTTTTTGTTTTTTTTTTAAACTATTAAGGATATGGATGAAAAATTCTCCAAAGATAGAGATACCTTAAAATAATCATTTAAGGAAGTACAAAATGCAGTGGAAAGTTTTAACAGTAGACTAGAACAAGCAGAAGAAAGGATCTCAGAACTTGAAGACAAGGTTTTTGAATAAACCCAATCAGACAACAATAAAGAAAAAAAATCAAAAGAATGGAACAAAGTCTGCAAGAAATGTGAGATTATGTAAAGCATCCAAACCTAAGAATCATAATTGCTCCTGAGGAAGAAGAGAAAGTAACAGGTTTGGAAAACCTATTAAAGGGAATAATAGAAGAAAATTTATTTTGCCTTACCAGAGATCTAAACATCCAGATGTAAAAAGCCCAAAGAACCCCAGAAGAGCCATTGCAAAAAAGTTCATCCCCAAGGCGTATAATCATCTGGTCATGCAAAGTTAATGTGAAGGAAAGAATTTTAAGAGAAGTGAGACAAATAATTTACAAAGGTAAACTTATCAGACTAACAACAGACTTCTCAGAAGAAACCCTACAGGATAGAAGAGAGCAGGGCCCCATTTCAGTCTCCTCAAACAGAATAACTGTCAACCAAAGGTTTTGTATCCCACAAAACTGTTTCATAAGTGAAGGAGAAATAAAGTTCTTCACAGATGAGCAAACACTGAGGAATTTGTCTTCACTAGGCCGACTCACCAAGAAATATTCAAAGGAATCCTAAATGCTGAAATAAAAGTTCAAAATACACAAGTAGAAAAACACTGGAAATCATAAAGCTTGCAAGCTTTATGAAGCACCAACACAAAAGAGAAAATAAATAAGACAACCAGATAACAACAAGAATGATGACTAGAATAGCACCTTACATATAGGTATTAGCTCTGATAGACTAGCAGAATGGATTTTTTTTTTAAAAACACAACCTAAATATTCCCTGGCTCAAAAAGACCCATTTACTTCACAAAGACTCCTATAGACTCAAGGTAAAGGGGTAGGGGAAAATATTCCACGTAAATGGAAACCAAAATTGAGCTACAGTGGCCACTCACATCAGGTAAAACAGACTACAAGTCAACAACAGTAAAAAATTAAAAATGGCTACTATATCATAATAAAGGGATCAATCTGATAAGAAGACATAATAGTAATTATATATATACCTAACACCAGAGCCCCCAGTTTTATAAAACAAATTCTACTACACCCAAAAAAAGAGATAGATAGACAGCAACAAAGTAATAGTGGGACACTTCAACACTCTATTGACAGCAATAGACAGATCATCAAGACAGAAAATTAACAAAGAAACATTGGAGTTAAATAGGATTCTAGAGGAAATTGAACTAATAGATATCTACAGAACATTCTATCCCAAAACTACAGAATACACTGTTTTCTCATCAGCACAAGACACATTCCCAAGATGGACTATGTGATAGGCCCCAAATCAAGTATCAATAAATTCAAAAAATCAAAATCATATTAAGCATGTCTCAGACCACAGTGGAATAAAACTAGATATTAACTCCAAGAAGAACTCATGAAGCCAAACAAAGACATGGAAGTTAGATAATGTGCTCCTGAATGATCCTTGGGTTAACAATAAAATAAAGATGGAAATTTTAAAATTCCTTGAAACAAATGACAACGTGTTGGGAGCCAGCCATGGAGGCCTGCCTGCTGACAAAGTCCAGGGGTTTGAAGACCCCAGGTCACAAAGTGAACCTGGGCAGCTGAGACCCTTGCTTCTTCTACTTTAGTTATTGGTGCAGCCAAAAAGTTCTGTACAGTCTGAGAATGGAAAGCAAAATTCCACTCATGCCTCCACTACCCCTTGCAAAAAGGCAAGAGGGGAATTCATGAAAAAATTACCTTCCCTTCATTTGAATTCCTCCCTAGGTTTCCAGGTCCCCGGACTCCTGGTATTAGCTCATGCAATCACTTGATTAAACATTGTAGTTGGGAAAATTGTAAAAAATCAGAAGGTGGTCGATTTAATGTTTGTCAGGGAACTCACTGGCCTTGCCAGGAAATTATCTATAGAGATTTTAAATATCATGTGTGGGTAGATAATCACTTATAAGATTTTATTTCTTCTGATTGGTAACTAATTGGAGAAATTTAAGAAGCTACAGTTTGTATTTTTAGGAAGCGTGCCAATGCAAAAATTACGTTTACTTAATTTCTTAATCTCTACATGTGGTATATTATGCTTAAGAAATTAACAATCACATAAATATTAGAGCATCCTTAGCTTTACTTCCCTTTGTTAAGGAGGTTTGTAATTCTGGTTAGAGATTGTGACTGAGATGACTTGAGCCGGAGACCCTTTGTTTTGCAAACATTAAAGCCCAGTCTCCCTAACAGGGGATAATTGACACAGATTGTAAATACCAGGTGTGACATTGTGGAAAACTAGTCAGGCCAACTTGTGGTTAAAAAACCTTGAGAATGCTTTTTTACCCCAGCTAGTTACAAATTACTGTGTGAAGGTCATAGGTGTGACTTGCTAATCTATGTAACAATTGTAGTGCTTAGAACTTGGTAGTGATTTATAATGTAATGGTTATAGAAATAAGTAAGTTTTGTATGGACATTAAGAAATGATAATCATTAGAAAATGTTAGGAGTTTATAAATTTATAGTTAATGTTTAGAATAATAATTTTTTAAGATAAGACATTACGAGAATTTGTAACTCACTGTACGTAAATAAACATGTTTGATGTTATAGTTTTAGAAATTAAACAGTACGTCATTATGGTTAAAGTTTAATAATAATTAATATGATTAGTATGTAATTAATAAGTATAAGAGTTAAGGAAAATAAGAATAAATAGAGTAGTGTAATGAAGTTTGGTAAAAAAACAAAAACATTATTGTGCAGAAAAACAATATGTCTTAAGAGAAAGTTATCTATTCTTAAAAATTCACTGAAGCAGACAGTATGTCATTGGGATTTAGATAATGGTTCAAGCAGAAACATCAAAAAATACTGTCTGTTCCACTGTGGTCAACTAACTAATTGTGTCTGATGCAAAGAAATTTTCAAAGACTACTTCTTTGTGAAAAAGTATATAATCTGGATGTGAACTAACAATAAACGGCATTCTGTCCTGCTTGCAGCAGAGTCAGGGTGTCCAAGTTTTTTCTCTTTCACCAACTCCATCTCTCCTTCAGGAAACCCTATCTGCAGGAGCTGGCCTCCCGCAACAATGAAAAAAGTTATCAAAACCTCTGAGACCCAGCCAAAGCTGTGCTCAGAGGAAAATTTATAGCAATTAAGGCCTACATTACTAAGACTGAAAAACCACATATCAGCAACCTAACATCACACCTCAAGGAACTAGAAAAACACAAACAAACCAAACCCAAAGCTCCAGAAGAAAAGAAATAACAAAGATATTAAATTGAAAAATCAATGAAACACAAAGTTGGTCTTTGAAATGATAAAATTTGATAGACCACCAGGGAGATTAATTAAGAAATGAAGAGAGAAGACTAAAATTAGTTCAAACAGAAATGAACAAAAAGGAGACATTGCAAATGATATGATGGAAATTCAAAAGATCATCCAAGACCACTATGAACATCTCTATGGAAACAAACTAGACAATCTAAAGGAAATTGATAAATCCTTGGAAACATACAACTCCCCAACCATGAATCAGGAAGAAATAGAAACCCTGAAATGACCAATAACAAGTAGCGAGATTGAAACAGTAATTAGAATTCTCTCAGCAAAAAAAAATGTTCAGGACCTGATGGTCTCACAGCTGAACTCTACCAGGCCTTCAAAGAAGAACTGATACCAATTTTATTGAAGCTGTACCACAAGATTGAAGAGGAGGAAATCCTCCCTAATTCATTCCACAAAGCCAGTATAACTCTGATACCAAAGTCAGGAAAAGACACAATGAAAAAAGAAAACTACAGACCAATATCCCTTATGAACATAGACACAAAAATATTAGTAAACTGAATTCAACAGCACATTAAAAAAAAATACACTACAACCAAGTGGGTTTTATCCCAGGAATGCAAGGGTGGTTCAACATACTCAGGTCAATAAATGTGACCCACAACATAAACAGAATTTAAAACAAAAATCATGTGATTATTTCAATAGATGCAGAAAAGAATTTGATAATATCTAGCATCCCTTCATGATAAAAAAAAAAAACATAGGAAACTAGACACAGAGGGAATATTCTTCAAAATAATAAAAACTATATATGACAAACCCACAGCCAATGTCATCCTGGGATAAAGAAAAGTTGAGCACATTCCTTCTCAGAACTGGAACTAGGCAAGGATGCCCACTTTTACTACTACTATTTAACATGTACTGGAAGTTCTAGACAGAGCAATTAGGAAAGAAATAGATATAAAGTGTATCCAAATTGGAAAAAAGAAATCAAACTATCTCTGTATGCTAATGATATTATCTTATACCTAGAGAACCCTAAAGGCTCCAAAACACATATGGACTTAATAAATGAATTCAGTAAAGTTTCAGGATACAAAATCGACACACACAAATCAGTAGCACTGTTAATACACCAACAGCAATCAAGCTGAGAACTCAATTCTTTACAATAGCAGCCAAAATGCTAAAATACGTAAGAATATATTTAACCAAGGAAGTGAAAGACCTCTACAAGGAGTGCAAAACTCTGATGAAAGAAATTTCAGAGGGCACAAACAAATGGAGAAACAGCCCTTACTCATGGATTGGAATAATCAACATTATTAAAATGTCAATATTACCCAAAGTTACCTACAGATTCAATGTAATCTTTATCAAACTACCAACATCATTTTTCACAGAATTAGAAAAACAATCCTAAAACTCATATGGAACCTAAGAAGAGCCAGAATAGCAAAAGCAACCCTAAGCAAAAAGAACAAAGCTGAAAACATCACATTACCCAACTTCAAATTATACTAGAAGGCTATAGTAACCAAAACAGCAAGGTACAGGAACAAGAGCAGACACATGGACAAATGTAACAGAACAGAGAATCCAAAAATAAAACCAAGCTAGGCTCAGTGGCTCACCCCGTAATCCCACGCCTTTGGGAGGCTGAGTTGAGTGGATTTGTCTGAGCCCACAGTTTCGAGACCTGCCTGGGCAGCGAGACCTCATCTCTACAATAAATCAAAAAATCAGCCATGCCTGTAATTCCAGCTACTTAGAAGGCTGAGGCAGAAGGATCGCCGGAGCCCAGCAGGTCAAGGCTGCGGTGGCCGGGAGCGGCCACTGCACTCCAGTCTGGGCGACAAAGTGAGACTCCAACTCAAAAAATAAAATAATAAAATAAATAAAACCAAATACCTATAACCAGCTGATCTTTGCCAAAGTAGACAAAAACATACATTGGTGAAAGGGCAAATGGTGCTGGGGAATTTGGATAGCCACATTCAACAAATGGTGCTGGGAAAATTGTATAGTTACATGCAGAAAAATGAAACTTTGGATAGCTACAGGCAGTAAAATGAAACTTGATCCCTATCTCTCCCCATATACAAAAATTAACTCAAGATGGATTAAAGACTTAAGTGTCAGATTTGAAACCATAAAAATTCTGTATTCATATATATTCATTATTGCAACTAACAGATACAGTATGTGATGGTTTACAGGATGGCTTCTCTAATTTAAATCCACCTCAGTTATAGTTCATCAATAGCTCTGATGCCCTCCACATCTCAGTAATCACACTGCATGAAATTGAACTAACATTAAAAACAACTTCCATGAAAAGTTGTAAGAGCTAAATGAGTAATCATGTAAAGTACTTAGCACGGTTTCTGGTGGAGTAAATGTTCAATAACTTTTTAGTATTATTGTAACTATCAGAATTCTGAGAAGGAACATTTCTACCTGTAGGATTTATTCTCTTTTTGTAGAAATCCTGTGCTTTTCCAAAGATTAGGAGAAAGGAGCAAAAAGTCCAAGTGGTAATTTTTTCTCAGGAGGTTGATCCTCTTACTCATTAAAGGTTTGTTTGCTTCAAGTTAAACATAGCCAAATCCTGTACTTATGAACATCACAGAAGTTTTATTTACCCTCACTGGAGCCTGAGTGAGTAACCATTAATCTCAGTGGACTGATTTGGCCTATTTGGGGTGTGGGGCGAAGGTCAAGAATGAGTGGGAACAAAAGTGCTATTTTCATATTTCCATGTTAATGCCTATGAGAGGCTGAAATATATCACTCCATAATTCATATGTTGAAAGCCTAATACCAGTAACCTCAGAATGTAGCTGTATTTGGAGACAGGATTCTTTAAAAGGTAATAACATTGAAATGAAGCTAGTAGCATGGGCCTCAATTCACTCTGGTTTATGTCCTTATAAGAAGAGAAGATCAGGACATTCAGAGAGACACCAGAGTTGCACATGCACATAGAAAAGACTGTGTGAAGATACTGCAAGAGGGTAGCCATCTGAGATGGTGGCCATCTAAGAGGGTGGCCATCTGAGATGGTAGCCATCTATAAGCCAACACGGATGACTTCAGAGTAAACCAATCCTACTGGCACCTTAATTTTAAACTTCTAGCCTCCACACTATGAAAAAAAAGTTTCTGTTGTTTAAGCACCTAGTCTGTGGGATTTTGTTATGGCAGCTTTACCTGGCAAACTAAGACAATGTCTTACACTGAATATGCAAGACACATATCTTTTAAGTTCTATTCTCCCTCCACCCTAACCTCAAAAGTGCTCAAAAACACCAGCTCCTCTCAATTGCGCTTTGATATCTGGACAAAGGGAACAGGAATCGTCATTTACGCTCCACTACCTGCTTAGCACTATATAGTTTTAGGGTCATAATTTCATCAGCAAAATTTATGGGGATAATCTTTTATTCTGGTAAGGAGTGTCAGTTTTATGGATGTCATTTTTGAACAGGCAAGCGTGTTTGTGGCTTAAGCTGATATATTACAAGATATTGGCCCTCATATTTTTATCACAAGAAGATATATAATTTCATGGCTCCTTTTTTATGTTTAGCCATATTTCAAATGATTAAATTGAAGAAGTTGAAATGGTTAACAAGAGATGTCAAAATAAGTAATAGATTCTGATCAATCACTCACATGCAAGAATAAGATAATTTACTCACATTAGTACTGAAGAGAAAATTGTAAGCTAGTAAAAAAAAAAAACAACCTGAATGGATTGGAATGGGGGAAAGTAGATAGAATTAGCAAAGATAGAAATAATGTATGAACTAGAACTTACTAGACTAACTGAAAATACAGGCAGAGAAATTGGATAGATATTTGGAGAAAGAGAGGGAAAACTAAAAATGGCTATAAGCTTAAAAAGAGACGCCCTTTATACTGTACAATCCCCAAACTTGTAGATATTTTTGGTATGGGGAATTTAAAAAGAATGACCTGTTATTTTCTGTTGTGAGTAAAAATTTCAAATCATATCTATCAATATAAAATTTTTTTAAAAATCAAATAAAAATCTCAGTAAAAAAATGAAGCTTTATTATTTATTTCTTGAGCTGCTATATGAGAAATGTTATGTACAATACTTGAGGCCCATTGTGCATGCAAATCTCTGATGCTTCAGAGTCATCAGACAAGAGAGGTGGCTACTTGAGATTGAATCTAGTTTTTGTCAATATTACCAGTGAGGAAAGGATTGTATAGTATCAGAAAATTAAGTTAACAAATGTAGTCAAAAGTACACTGAACTAGCTGGTCATCTGGAAAATCACTGAAGTTTGCCACATTGCCACTTTTGATCTGTAAGATGAAACAGTTGAACTTTCTCCCAAAATGTTGATTGAAGGAACATTGTGGACTGTTGGTTCATGACAATTTTACTGATCTGTGGTCAAATTAATAATAAAGGAAAACAGTGTAATGAGTTTTCTTATAGAGCTGAATTTATGCAGGTTTTAAATTCTGAGATTATGTCTATTCTGCTTTAATAGGTTAGAGTGTCTTGTCTCTTATGAAATGATAATAAAGGCAGATGGTAGCTTATTTATTAATATGCCTACCTGAAAAAAGTTAAGGGTATTAGTTAATAATTATGAATTAATGGGTATGGAGTTTTAGTTTTGGGAGAAAAAGGAATCCTGGAGATTGGTTCTACAGCAACGTGAATGCACTTAACACTATTGAACTATACAGTTAAAATGGTTACGATGCTAAATTTTGTGTTATATGTATTTTATCACAATTTTTAAAAATTATATTAACCTAAGTGAAAAAAACAGATGCAAAAGATCACATATTGTATGATTTCATTTATGTGATATCCAGGAAAACAAATCTATAGAGTCAGAAAGTCAATTAGGAGTTGACAAGAGCAAGGACATGGGAATAAGGAGTATCTGCTAATAGGCATGGGGAATTTGGGGGAAGTCAGAGAAACGTTCCAAAGCAGGATTCTGTCAATAGCTACACAAGTCCATAAGTTTATTAAAAATAATTTAATTGTACACTCAAAACAGGTAGATTTCATGGCATTTAAATTCTGCCTCAGTAAATCTGTTTGAAAATAAAAATTATATCAGGGGAAAAAATCTAAATTATATTTTTAATTATATAAACTAGATTATATGATTCCTAAGATTTCACCTATTTATAAAGTTCCATTGTTTTTTGATTTGAAGTGATATCGTAGAAAATATATGGACTGGACAAGGTTGAGCCACCTGATGGCCTGCAAGCACCTTAAGATTTTGAGGAGTTCGAATAACAGAAATCATGGAGAGCCCAGGAACTAAGCACAGACATGATGCTTTGACATTCTCATAGACTAATATACTAGAGAAACAGGAAAAGCAACTTGGGTTTGTCAAAGAACGATTCTACTAAAAATACTAGTGAATAAACATACAATTTTCTCAGTTCTAAGAGCAAGTGCACTTGTGTATGCAGGACTGTATATGTGTGATGGATCCTGGTACTAACGTTCCTGACACACATTGCTATTATGGCCATCTTAAATATAAAAACAAGTCCCTAGCTTCATAATGAGAATTATTTTATAAGAATGGCAAAAGGAAAATAAAGAATGTAATTAACTATAGAATTTTGCTGCCAGTTAGGGTATAGAAAAGATTGTCAGACATACCCTAACAAAGCAAAAATGAAACACCAAACCAGATAAGCTACAAAATCAAAATCATAGTTTTTCCAAATAGATCAGAGAGCTGAAGATTCAAGGAAACCTATGTGGTTTAAAATCCAGGAAGTAGGCCGGGCATGGTGGCTCAGTCAGTAATCTCAGCACTTTGAGGCCAAGGCGAGAGGATTGCCTGAGCCCGCAGGTTCGAGACCAGCCTGGGCAACTTGGTGAAACCTCATCTCTACAATAAATCACACAAAAAAATACTAGCCAGGTGTGGTGGTGTGTGTCTGTAGTTCCAGTTACTTGGAAGGCTGAGGCGGAAGGATTGCCTAAGCCCAGCAGATCGAGGCTGTGGTGGCCATGAGCATGCAACTGCACTCCAGCCTGGGCAACAAGAGTGAGACTCCAATTCAAAAATAATAATAAATAAATAAAATAAAATCCAGGAAATGAAAAACCTTTCATAAGCAGGAAAAGACCCATGGCTATTTTTGTCCCTAGTGCAGTAGAAGGAGGAAAAAGAATCTGTCATAGATTAAGAGTAAGAAGAATCACCTAAAATTTTAATAAACATTTAGTAGCTAATTGTAAGCTGGCATTATATATTATAATTCCAAGAAGCCCAAACCTCAGAGTAAATCTATGCTTACTCCCATTTTTTTACTGTGTATCTTTACCTGACTGTAGGAACAGAAAATACAGCTAAGAAAATCAACCCACCATATTCTACGTGGGACTGGAAAGCTGAGTAAGACCCTCCCACATGGATTTCCAGCAGGATAAAGTTTTTGGAGGTAGAGAAAGCATAGTACAATATGGAGATCAGATCAAAATCCCTAGCTGTGTAGAAAACTGGCATCCAGGCTCTAAACTAGAGAGTCTTACTGCAGCTTGGAAAGCTGACTGTTTGGATGTAAAACATGAGGATAATTCTGGAATTTCATGAGAGCTCCAACCCAAAGCCTGTAAGAAGAAAGTCTGCTCCTATTGTCAAAAAATTTAAAAACAGTAATGAGCTAAATTGAACTAAAACTACAAGAAAAACTAGACTCAGATTAACAGTATAGCAGATTGATTCAGCACCTCAATAGCAGCCTGATTCAAGAAGGACCATGATTTTTATGGAGGTAAATATTATTTACTTCAGTATCTACTATTCTATTATATAAAATAAAAATTTATAGGGCACACAAAGAAATGTGGCCTGTGACCAACAAAGAAAACAGTCAATAGAAGCAGAATCAGAGGTGATGATATTGTCAGACCAGTATTTTAAAATGACTATAATAACAATATTAAAGATCTAGTGGAAAGGGAGTAAAATAAATGTGAAGAGAGGAATAGTTGAGGAAAACTAGAGTTTTATGAAACTATAAAAAATATGAAAATCAAATTGAAAGAGTAGAAAGAAAAATACAAGAAAAGAATTCATTAGATAAGCTTCACAATGAACTAGACTCCACAGAGAAAAGAATGAATAAATTTGAAGGCAGGTCAATAGAAAGTGTATAAGCTGAAATGCAAAGGGAGAGAAGTAGTGAGAAAGAAACAAAGCACCTAAAATCATTGGGATAATACCAGACAATCTAGCATATGTATAATTAGAGTTTCAAAGTGAGGAGAGAGAGAAAGGGGAAGAAAAAGTATTTGAAAAGATAGTGGCTAATAATTTTTCAAATTTATTAAAGACATTATCCCAAATACTCAAGAAGTTGAGTGAATCACCAATGGTGTTATAACGGCTAGACAATACCATGGAGCAAAATAAACTATGGCCCTTATCTCACTATTCCACAAAAATAAATTCAAGATATACCAAAAACTAAATGTGAAATCTAGAACCATAAGCTCTTAGAAGAAAACATAATGATATACAGGAAGTTCCCTACATACAAACCTTCAAGTTGCAAGATTTCAAAGATGTGAACATGCATTTTACATGTCTAATCATGGAAGTTAGTTCACATGTCTGGCATACATTGTCATGTGTGTGCATTCTCTACAAGTGGTTGTGCTTTTGTGTACTTTACTGTATAGTACTGTGTAGAGTACAGTAGTACAGTATCTTTATTTCAAACCCAGGATGTCCAGAAACAAATGTAAAAGCAGCAGTGATGTAGCAGGTACTATATAGCCAACTGTGTTAACTGAGTACCTAGGTTAACTTTGTTGAACTTATGAACAAATTGGGCTTATGAACACACTCTTGGCCTGAAGCTCGTTCATATGTAGGGAACTTACTCTATCTTCTCTATTGTGAGGTAGACAAAGATTTCTTGGACAAGACACAAAAGTACTAACCATAAAGAACAAAAAATGTTAAATTTGACCTCACTGAAGTTAAATTTTCCTCATCAAAGACTCCATGAAGAAAATAAATAGGTGAGTCACAGACTAGGAAAACACATTCAAGTGTCTATCTGACAAAGGACTTGTATCTGTATACACAATGAACTACAAATCAACAACAACAACAAAATGAAGTTTTAACAAATGAACAATTTACCACAGAAGATATATGATTAAATGAAAAGTTCTCTATTGTTAATAGGGAAATGGCAACTAAACGAAACCATTTCATACTCATTAAAATAGTTTAAAAAAAATTTTTAAACAAAATCTGACATTACCAAATACTGACAACAATGTGGAACAATGGAACTCATACCCTAATGGCAGAAATTTTAAATGGTACAGCCACTTTGAAGAACTGTTTGACAGTTTTTAAAGTTAAGTATGCATTTACCCTATGACCCAACAATTTTAATCCTAGATATTTACTCAAGAAAAATGAAAATAGCCGGGCTCAGTGGCTCAGCCTGTAATCCCGCGCTTTGGGAGGCCGAGGTGAGTGAATTACCTGAACCCACAGGTTCGAGACCTGCCTGGGCAACTTGGTGCGACCTCATCTCTACAATAAATCAAAAAAATTAGCCGGGCGTGGTAGCACGCGCCAGTAGTTCCAGCGACTTAGAAGGCAGAGGTGGAAGGATCACGGGAGCCCAGCAGGTCGAGGCTGCAGTGACCGGGAGCATGCCACTGCATTCCAGCCTGGGCGACAGAGTGAGACTCCAACTCAAAAAAAAAAAAAAAAGAAAAATGAAAATATATATTCACAAAAGGATTTGGACAAGAATGTTCATAACAGTCATTCATAACAGAACAAAACTGGAAATAGCCCAGGTATCCATCAATAGGAGAATGAATACCACAAATTGTTGTACATCCATGCAATGAAATACTACTCAGTAATAAAAAGAAGCAAACTATGTATTCATCAAAAATATGGAGGAATCTCAGAAACATTATGTTAAGCTAAAGGAGACAAATTCAGTGAACATACATACTGAATACTTATTACTTCCAAGCAAAGCTGAAATTGACCCTAAGTGAAAGAAGTCAGAAAATGGTGTTGTCTGCGGCACAGGGTCAAGAAATGTTGCTGTTTGAAGCCGATGCCCCCACTTCCTAGACTAAGTCCTGAACCCTGGTCCATGTTACCCCAAACCCACTTCCAGAGACTATGCAAGTCTCATGGTTATATTCTTCCCCCTTAAAGCCAGCCACACTGCTGGCATGAACATCCCTGCACCAAGGAGGGCCAAGGAGAAGCTATTAGCAAGCAAGCATGCGCAGGAAGCTTGGACATGTGGCAATAAACTCTCCAGCAGTGCTGCCCAGAGCAATGTGTAGACGGGGCCACCTTCCCTTGCAGCTCCACACCCCTACTTCAAGAAGTCTGAGGATTTGCCGGGCTCGGTGGCTCAGCCTGTAATCCCGCACCTTTGGGAGGCTGAGGTGAGTGGATTGCCTGAGCCCGCGGGTTCGAGACCCGCCTGGGCAGCGAGACTTCATCTCTACGATAAATCAAAAAATCAGCCGGGCGTGGTAGCGCATGCCTGTAATTCCGGCTACTTGGAAGGCTGAGGCGGAAGGACCGCCGGAGCCCAGCAGGTCGAGGCTGCGGTGGCCGGGAGCGGCCACTGCACTTCAGTCTGGGCGACCGAGTGAGACTCCAACTCAAAAAAAAAAAAAAAAGTCCGAGGATTCAAAATTCAAACATGGACTTCTAGGTTGTTTTAAAGATAAGTTTGTCAAAATTGGAGGAGAAAAATGTTTTATTTAATAGTGAATAAGGTTAGTTTCATTTGTGACCTGTAAAAAGTTACAAGTCTTTGTAAGAAAGAAAAAGTAATACCTTTTCTTACCCATCACAGAGTTCATGACGAGACCCCTATAATAACAGACAGATTAATAAGAAAAAAGCATACAAATGTATTTCATGTGTTTTATTTGACATGAGAGACTTCAGAAATAAAACAACAGGGAAAGCTGTATGTTTTTATCCTTAGGTTTGATGAAGAGTGGATACTCATGTAGAAGTATGATTGGTCAAAGAGGGGTATTAGCTCACGGTGACAAACTGAGGAGGAAATTAGCAAAGCCTGTTCAAAACGTTCAGTTTCTTGGTGTCTCTGTGTGACACTCCTTTCCTTTGGATATAGAGTGGAATTCCTTTAGAATTAAGGTCATATCTACTTTCAGGGGAAGGTCAGAGAATTTTTTTTTTTTTTTTTAGTTGGAATCTCACTCTGTCACTCAGACTGGAGTGCAGTGGCCACTCCCAGCCACCGCAGCCTCAACCTGCTGGGCTCCAGCAATCCTTCCACCTCAGCCTTCCAAGTAGCTGGAACCACAGGTGTGTGCTACCACACCCGGCTAATTTTTTGATTTATTGTAGAGATGAGGTCTTGCCAAGTTGTCCAGGCGGGTCTCGAACCCACGGGCTCAGGCAATCCACTCACCTCGGCCTCCCAAAGTGTGGGATTACAGGCTGAGCCACTGAGCCCAGCTGAGAATTTTTTATAGCTAGCTGCAAGGGAGAAAGGTGAGGGGAAAGTAAGACCAACCTTCCTCTAACTGCTGTTTCCTCAAATTCCAAAGTGTCATATTTTGGGGTGGCATGTTCTGGGCCCTGTCACCTCCATTCATATTCTTTCCCCAGCCCCTACAAATATCAGGAGCAGTCTCATGCAAAGAACATGAAGGACCACTTCAACATAGTTAGTACTGGAAGTTCTAGCCAGAGCAATCAGGCAAAAGAAAGGAATAAAGGGCATCCAAATTGGAAAAGAAGAAATCAAACTATTTACATATGTCAATGATATGATCTTATACCTAGAAAATCCTAAAGACTCCTCCAAAAGACATATAGACTTGATAAATAAATTTAGTAATGTCTCAGGATACAAAATCAACACAAACCAATCAGTAGCACTGCTATACACCAATAGTGATCAAGCTGAGAAAATCAAATCAAGAACTCAATTCCAGTTATAATAGTGCCAAAAAATTTAAATACCTGAGAATATGCTTAACCAAGAAGATGAAAGATCTTTACAAGGATAGTAACAAAACACTGATATTGTAGAGGACACAAACAATGGAAAAACATCCTGTGCTCATGGATTGGAAGAATCAAGATTGTTAAAATGACCATATTGCCCGAAGTAACCTAAAGATTTGGTGCAATCCCTATCAAACTACTGATATCATTTTTCACAGAATTAGAAAAACAATCCTAAAATTCATATGAAACAAAAAAAAAAAGCCAGAATAGCCAAAGCAATCCTAAGCAAAATGAACAAAGCTGGAGGTATCATATAACCTGACTTCAAATTATACTACAATGCTATAGTAACCAAAACATCATGAAGCTGGTACAGGAGCAGACACACAGACCAATAAAACAGCACGGAGAATTCAGAAACAAACTCAAATACCTGCAACCAGCTGACCAAAACATACACTAGGGAAAGGACCCCCTATTCAACAAATGGTGCTGGTAAAATTAGATAGCTACTTGGAGAAAAATGAAACTTGATCCTTATCTCTCACCATACACAAAAATTAACTCAAAATGGATTGAAAATTTAAACATCAGACCTGAAACCATAAAAATTCTGGAAGAGAATCTAGGAAAAGTTCTTCTGGACACTTGTCTAGACAAAGAATTTATGTCTAAAACACCAAAAGCAAATGCAACAAAAACAAAAATAAACAAGAGGACTTAATTAAACTAAAAAGCTTCCACACTGCAAAAGAACTAATCAACAAAGCAAATAGGCAGCATACAGAATGGGAGAAGATGTTCACAAACTAAACATCCAGGACTAATATCCAGAATCTACAAAGAACTCAAACAAATCAGCAAGAAAAAAGAAAATAGCTCTATTAAAAAGTGGACAAATGACATGAACAGATATCTCTCAAAAGAAGACATACAAATGGCCAGCAAGCATATGGGGAAATAAATGCCCAACATCACTAATTGTCAGGAAAATACAAATTAAAACCACAATGAAATGCCACCTTATACCAGTTAAAACGGCCATTATTAAAAAATCAAAACAATAGTTATTAGTGTGGATGTGGTAAAAAGGGAACACTTACACACTGATGATGGGAGTGTAAATTAATATAACCTCTATAGACATTGGTATAGAGACTTCTCAAAGACCCAAAGGTAGATCTATCATTCAATCCAGCAATCCCACTACTTGGTATCTACCCAAAGAACAGAGATCATAATACAAAAAAAGACACCTGCACTTGTATGTTAATTGCAGCACAATTCACAATGGCAAAGATGTGAAATCAACCCAAATGCCCATCAGCTGATCGATGGATAATGAAAATGTGATATAGAATACTACTCAACCATAAAAAAGAATGAAATAATGTATTCTGCAGAAACTTGAGTGAGATTGGAGACCATCAACCTAAGCGAAGTAACACAGGAACTGAAAACTAAATGCCGCATGTTCTCACTTATAAGTGGGAGCTAAACTAAGGATCTGCAAAGGCATAGAGAATGGTATAATGGACACTAGAGACGCACAAGGGGTAGGATGGGAAGCAAGGCATGAATGAAAAAAATCACCTTTCAGGTACAAGGGGTGATGAGTACACTTAAAGCCCAGACTTCTTTACCACTATACAATGCATCCATGTAACCAACAAACATTTGTACCCCCTAAAGCTATTGAAATAAATAATAATAATAAATATTTTTTTAAAACATGAAGGGCATTTAGTCAGGACTTAATAAACACTAGATATCATTTCTATTATTTTGTTATTATCATTTGTCATCATTCTTCTTGTCTTCTGTTGCTTAGGGACAAGTGGCCTTTTCTCTGGAAAGACTGGAAAGTGAGCTCTCTCCATTCCCTCTAGTTTTTAGTTGCCAATTCAATTTCCTGTAAGAAGCCAGTAAGCTACTATTGAGATTTAATGAACAAAGCATTCAGAAATGAAACAGGGTATTGGCTCAGAAACCCTAACAGCAGCAAAACATAATAAAGTCCAGTAAGAGCTTCCAAGTCTGAAATCCCTGGAATCAAACCTTTGCACTCTTCTTTATCAGTAATGTGATCTTGACTGAACTACTTCCTATTTCTTCTCCTCAATATCTTCATCAGTAAAAAATATTAACATTAAAAATATTGGCTTATAAAGTTGAGGATGAAAAGAGATAATATATGGAAAGTGCTTGGCACCAAGTGTGTACTCAGGACAGGTTTGCTCTAATGGAATCACTTTACATATAGGAAGGAAAAGGAGAGTTGGTGTCTGTGCCAATCAAGTATCTGTACAATTTGCTCCCCTCCTATTTCAGGGCTTTGCTGAAATGTCACCTTTTCTATGAGGCCTTCCCTGACCATGTATTTTAAATTGTCATGTTCTCTGCATTCCCACAATCTCTTAGTTCCTTCCTTGCTTTATTCTTTTCCAGACCATTTGATCACCTTACAATGCACTGTATGTCTTCCTTATTGTTTGTTTGTCTTCACTTCCAAATATATGTTAGAACATAAGTTATTTGTCTTAAATAAATGTCTGTTGCTTTAAACTACTTAGTTTGTGTTTATTTGTTGTGAAGAACTTGACTATGTTAGGAAACCAGGTTAGATAGTAAGAATGCTTGCATATTTTGGGGGATTTTTTTGTGTGTGTAATCTCAGTGCCTAGAAGAGTGCTAGGTTCATGATAGTGTTTAGTAACTATTTGTTGAATGAAAGCTTGGGACCCAAAATGTTCCAGTAAAGCCATGGAAGCACCTTGCCCAGCCTAGCAAGTGTCAGCAAACTTTTTCTCTTAAGGGCCAGTTCATAAATACTTTCAGCTTTGTGGGCCATATGGCCTCTGTTGCAACTATTCAGCACTGGCACTGCAGTGGAAAGGCAGTCACAAACAGTACATAAATTAATTAGCAAAACTGTGTTCCACAAACTGTATTCCAAAAACCGGTGGTGTCCCAGATTTGCTGACTCCTGGGTGCTGGCAAGCAAAATCTGAACCTCAGCAGCTTCTTACCTGCCCAAGAACTGTTTGGCAGCCATCTCAGTTGGGCACATCAGCCTCATCTCTTGGGCAAAAACAAGCTGTTTTTACAAAATCCTGACTCATTTAAGGTGCATCTTGGGAAGTTGTGGAAGGAGGACGGGTTTCTCAGTTTTTACTTTTATATTAGCGACTTTTTGCTCTAGTGTGTGCGAGGCTTATGCAAGGTATTTTTGATGTTTATGGAGGGTATGTGGTTGGGTGACCGCAAATTCCCCATTCAAGCCATTTTTGCCCAGTGGTAAAGAGGGGAGATGGCTCTCTTTGGCTTCAGGATGCTGGACCATCCAGCATACAGAAGTGATGCTTAGAATTGGAGGCTCTAACTCAGAATGACTTCCTGGTTCCTCAAAGCTAGAACCTTGGGTGTTTCTTTCCCTTCTACTTTTATACCTAAACTCAAATAATTAAATAAGTGAATAGAAGGAAAGATGAATGTTTAAAGGAGGTATGCTGAGGAATGAGAATATTAAGTGTTCTCTTTAGCCACACCAACTTTTGCTCTGAAGACTGGAGTTCTTTGAAAGCCGAGTGCTTTTCTTTTTGCATTGTGGGTTTAGTATATTGATAGACATATAACAGAGAATGAAGGACTGAATGAATGATTGAACAAGTTACATTCAGATAAAGATGCATATTCACACATACACACACACATTCCCAAATATACAAAAAATCATGTTTAATATAGGATTTTTTTTTACTATAGTGTGCTTTTTTCTTAAACTATCCTATAATTTTATTTGTCATTTTCATCTTTGCAAAGAAGCAGATTTTTGTTAAATTGTACACAGTAATATGTATAAAAATACTCTTATGCTCTTCTGAGTAGGAAGCATCTCTGTGGATGCACAGATGATGTGAGGTCCACATTCCATCCACCAAGCCAAAGGCTTTTAGAGACATGATATTGATATGCCAAAGTCCCACTTAAATAACATGTGAACTCTTTATGCTTGTCAGAAAAGCTGGGTCAGAATCAGCAAGAGAATCATATCAATATAGCTTATCTGTAATGAGCTCCAAGCTGTGCAGCTCAAGAGTCAGACTGTGGGTGGATTTTCCTTCAGGATAAGGGTTTTGGCTGGCCACAGAGGCGCGCATCCCTGGAGACAGTGACCAATGCCCCTTGGTGACCAGAATCTCTCCCATAACCACCCAGTGAGTTCTTGGTGACTCCCTCCTACATAACTATGATATTACCTGCTGCGCATAAATTGATCACATGGTGCCAGCAGGGTTAAACCATGCCAGTAGGGTCAGAGGACCCAGTCAGATGAAAAGGGTATCTGATGGGAGTTGTTTGGAGACCTGAGCTGCTAGGCAGTTAGAGTGTGTGAGATAAACCTTTTATACTGCTTTGTGATCATGAAGAACTTGCAAGTGTGTTCGTGTAGCTCATTAGAGAACTACATGTCAATATTTCTCAAGAGAACAAAGAGTTCTTTTTGAATGTTAGTTATATAAGCTATGATGTTCAGAGGAATCCATTGCACCCCCAAAGTAATCCTGTTCCTTCTTCCCTGCTTTCCAGCATGGGCTACTGCATCCTTGTCGTGCATGGATTGAAAAGCTCTGCACGTGGCTGAATCGATGTGGTGCCACCACCCTGATCATGTCCACTGTGCTGCTGCTGCTGCTTTTCTCTTGAAAAACTGTGAAACAGAATGAAATTTGGCTGTCAAGAGAGACCCTATTCAGATAAGATTAGACCAATAAAAGCGAATCCTTAATGTTCTCATCACAAAAAATAATAATAAGTATGTGAGGTTATGGCTATATTAATTAGCTTGACTTAATCATTCCACAATGTGTACATATATCAAAACATCACATCGTACCCCATAATTATCATTATTTTATATTTTTATTTTTACTTCTGCATTAGAGAGTTTTTGCTCTGGTGTGTGCAAATGTCAGCAAATTATTTGTCAAATTATTATTTGTCAATTAAAAATACATAAATAAATAAATAAAAATAAATGTAAAACTTTATAATTAATAAATTTCAATCCAAGAACTTAAAAAGCAAAGCTCTTTCTATTTATTTTTTGCTTACATATCTCTTGTTAAAAAGTGAATCTCCTTCTATTTATTTTTGACTTGCATATCTCTTTCCAAACAAATGAGGTAACATGGGTCTGGTAATATTTATTAATCACGAAAATTTAGTTTAGTAGTGCTTTGAACTGAAGATATAATTTATTTAAGGTCTTTAATTTTTTCAGATGATATTATATGAAACCTAACAACCTGGTTCTAAAGTGAATTTTAGAAGGAAATGCCTCATGGGAAGGTTCTAAGTCTGTGAATTCAGATGAAAACAGTATTAATACTATAAGAAAAGATTGGCAGTAGGGGGAAACTGCCAGGGCAGGGGGAATGCAGGATTGGCAGTAGTGGGAATCTGTCGGGAGAGTCGGGGGCACACCTCATCAACAAGGGTACCTGTATAACGAACATTTGTGTACCTAACCCTGAATTGCACCCCACATCTTTAAAATAAAAAAATTAAAAGAAAAAAAGTATAGCAAAATCAGTTATAAGCAAAATTAAACCAATAAGCTTAATTTCATTGTTCAGTCAAGCAACTGGTACAGGTGTTCACACAAAAGGAAGAAAGAGAAATGCAATACATTTTCTTCAGAATATTCCAGAATGTTAAGTTGGACTCTGTAGCCTACTTGCCAAATGAGGAAATGACTTTTTCATATCCTGATGAGTTTCTATGTGGTAGAAGCTGATTCTAAATATGACAATGTTGATCATAGCCTTATACTTTTTTACCCAATTTATTGAGATATGATTGACATATCAAAATTTGTACATATTCAATATATGTATCTCAATGAGTTTGTTGATAGGTATACACCTGTGAAATCATCACCAAGATCAAGGTCATAAACATATCCCATCACCTCCCAAAGCGTTCTCCTGTCCCCTTTATTACTGTAGTTGTTGGGGTTTGTGTGTGTGTACAGTAAGAACACTTAACATCAGATCTACCCACTTAGGGAATTTTAAGGATATAATACAGTATTATTAGTTTTAGGTACTATGCAGTGGAGTAGATCTCCAGAACATATTTATTTTGTATAACTTAAACTCTGTACCCTTTAATACTCACCTCCCCTTTTCTTCTTCCCTCCAGATCCTGACAACTACTATTCTACTCTCGGTGTCTATGAGTTTGGACTATTTTAGATTCTACACATAAGTGAAATCATACAGTGCCTTGGTTTTTCTGTCATCATTAATGATAGGATTTCCTTCATTTTTTTTAAGACTGAATAATATCCCATTGCACGTATACACCACCCTTTCTTTATCCATTCAACCATCAATGGACATGTAAGCTGTTTCCATGTCTTGGATATTGTGAATAACGTCGCAATCAACATAGAAGTGCAAGTATCTCTTTGAGATTCAGATTTCAATTCCCTTGGATACACTATATACCCAGAAGTGGCTTTCTAGATTGCAGGGTATTTCTATCTTTAATATACAGGATATTCCATACTATTTTTCATAATGGCTATGCCAATTTACATTCCCGTCAACAGTGAACAAAGGTTCCCTTATTCTCCACATCCTCCTCAATGCTTGTTAGCTTTTGATTTTTTAATAATAGCCATTCTAACAGGTGTGAGGTGATATCTCATTGTGGTTTTGATCTGTATTTTCCTGATGATCAGTGACATTCAGCACCTTTTCTTGTTCCTGTTGGTCATTTGCATGTTGTCTTTTGGGGAATTATTCATCTACTTTGCCCTTTTTTTTTTTTTTTTTTGAGTGGGCATCTCACTCTGTTGCCCATGCTGGAGTGCGGTAGTATTCTCAAGGCCACTGTACTTTGCCCATTTTTTAAATCAGGTTATTTGAATTTTTTTCTGTTCTGTTGTATGAAGTCCTTGCATATTTGGATATTTACTCCTTATCAGATATATGATTTACAAATATTTTCTCCTATTCCATAGATTGCCTTTTCATTTTATTGTTTCTTTTGATGTACAGAAATTCTTACTTTGTAGTTCCACTTGTTTTTCTTTTGTTGCCTATGTTTTGTTATCACATCCCAGAATTCATTTGTAAGACCAATGTCAACAAGCTTTTTCCCTATGTTGTCTTCCAGTTTGACAATTTCAAGTTTTATGTTTAAATCTTTAATCCTTTTTTAGTTTATTTTTGTGTATGGTGTGAGATCCAAGTCCAATTTAACTTTGTGCACGTGGGATCAGTTTTCCCAACATCATTTGTTAAATAGCTTATCTTTTTCTCATTGTGTATTCTTGGTGCCTTTGTTGACAATTAATTAATTACACATACCTGGGTTTACTTCTGGGTTCTCTGTTCTGATCCACTGGTCTATGTGTGTGTTCTTATGCCAGTATGATACAGTCTTAATTACTATAGTTTGTAATATAATTTGAAGTCAGAAAGTGTGATGCTCCCGGACGATTCAGACACACTGATGCCCTCAGTGTCCTGGATGGGGTGAGAGAAATAGCCCCCCCCCCCCCCCCAGAGCAGCATCCCACAAAGCTGGGGAAGCCAGGTACACACTTTGCTCTCATTTTCCCTTGTGGAAGAAAGCACAGCCAAGGAGGTCTCTCAGCACCAAACTGTGATGCCATGGGGAGAGGGCGATATAGGTAAAGTGAAACTGCTCTTCTTATTCTCTTAAATGTATCAACTCTTAGATTTTTTGCTCCAGTGAGGTGCAAATCTTTGAGCTCATCTTTGAGCTGTTGCCAAAATTTGAGCTGATGAGGGCAGGAACCTCCTATTCTGCCATATTGCTGACATCATCCTCAGCCCTGTATTTGTAGTAGTAGAGTATAAACATTCTCTGGGACTTTCTGCCATCGTGCTGTGTGCCTGGAGTTTCTGCCTCATCACTTCTCCAGCTCCAGGAATTCTCGCCCGGCTTCTGCTTGTATCTCAACACCATTTTTAACCACCCCAACTCCAACAGGCTGCCAGTCTGTATCCTATGTTAGTCATTTATTCTATTAAATTAGCTGTCTGTCCTCATTAAGACTGGAGAGGCCAATTCTATCAACCTGGCTTCTCTTGCTTCCCTTCTCAGCAGATACCCAATGGTTGGCCATTTTAGGTGTGTACCAATCATCCCATTTACCAACCCTTCCCTCCCATCCTTGATTTTCCTGGGGTGAATTTGCTACTCCCCGGCTCTGAACACACTCCTCTAAACTTTGTTCCTTCTCCTATTGAAAGGCTACAAGTGTGGCTGACTAATGCCTTAAAAACGGGCTGACCCTCAACAAATGTGCTCTTTATCTTCAGCTGTGTCATAACTGAAACTTGTTCTTTTCTAGTTGATGATTCATAATATGTCCCTGTCTGCTGGTGCTCATAAGTTTTTCCTTATTCCCATCGTTACCAAAAGGCCAGGGTTTCAGTCAAGGTCCTATTGCTCGCCACATAGGAAGCCAATTGCTGAGAAAGGTATTGCCAGGGAAGAAGACTCTTAATTGGGTGATATCAGTGAAGGAGAACAGGAAATTCGGTCTCAAATTCATCTCCCCATCCCACTGAAGTCAGGGTTTTTATCATGGGGCAGGAATGTAGAGGAGGAACTAGGGAGGGTAAGGAAGAAAATTTGGTAAACAGGAATTAGGAAGGGGTCTGGCATCTCATTGTCTGGTAAGTTTCAATTTCTTGATGCTATATGTCTGAGGGTCAGTTTCCCAAGAAAGAAACTCAGATAAGACAAAACTAATTGAAAAGGAGAGTCAATCTCTATGTTCATTCAAAAAACCTGTAACTGTTAGTTCTAAGGGAAAGTTGGCCTGGTTTCACCATCACCTTATTCTGGGGCTGACTTTGATTCCCCCTATAGTTTAATAGTGAGTGTGAAATGAAATAAAGTGGTTGAGGTGCCTAAAGTCTGTGAGGAGAGCACTCAGGGGGCTTTCCACTCTGCTGAGATAGAGGTCACGTGGAGTGAATGCCTTCCACTTGCTCTCACTCTCACAGGTTCTGTGTTCACCTGCATTTTCCTCCTTCCCCATTGCCATAGAGAAAGAGTTGTGCTTCTTGGTTTTTTTGTTTTTTTAAATTTTTATTATAAGGATGTGGGTATATTTCAGGGTTAGGTATATAAGCACTGATCATGCAGGTACCCTTGTTGATGAGGTATGCCCCTCCCTCTCCTAGCAGTTTCCCTCTACTACCAATCCCACCCCCCCATGTCTCTTTTGAAGTGTGTAAAATGTCATTTGATAATTTCTGAAAAGGCAGCTTTTATCATTTATACCGATAAATGAAAAGATTAATTCCTATGTGGAAATTTCGAAGAATAAAATCTTATCAGTAATTCCAGTCGCTGGAATTGCTCATCCCAATCATTCCAGTCTCTCAGGGTCTTACTCACCAGCTGTCATTGAAAGGAGATTTTGATTCGACAAACTTCAGAAGAGGGAACAAAAAAAACTTTTTTAAAGACTGAACTTTTCTATGTCGAACTGTTGTACTTTGTCAGAGTTTGCGTAACTCCACAGGAACTGTCGTCTGTCTACACTACGTTGAGTGTGCATTAGTGCCAGATAACCGAAACTGATTTTTGATCACTTGAACAAGAAGGGGAATATATTGTGAGCATAAGGGAGGCTCACAGAACTGGAAGGAGCATTGAGGAAGCTGACTTGTAGCAAATAAGAAATAGGAGATGCTGTGGACTGAATTATGTCCCCCAAAATCTATAGGTTGAAGCCCCAATCCCCAGTACCACAAAATGCCAAAAGTGACTGCATTTGGAGATAGGGCCTTTAACAATGTGATTAAGTTAAAGCAAAGCTGTTGAGAGGACCCAAATCCTATCTGACTGGTGTCCTTATAAGAAGAGAAAATTTGGACACACACAGAGACAACATGGAAGGTAGGGAGCAGGGGAGTTGAGGGGATGTGCTTAGTAGAAAAATGACGTCAGGAACAGTGAAAAGGCAACCATCTGCTAACCAACGAGAAAGGCCTCCGCAGCAACTAATCCTGCCAACACTTTGGTCTTGGACTTTCAGTCTCTAGAACTGTGAGGGAAAAAATCTATTTCTGTTGTGTATGCCACAGGCCTGTGGTGTTAACGTGTTTCTATTACCGCAGCCCGAGCAAACTCCAAGAGGAGTTACCAGTACAGGAGGCTTGGCAGTCAGTTCTGAGAACCATCACTGAAACAAACAGGTAATTCTCACTGTTTCTGACTGTCCTCACATGGAAGTCTTGGAAGAGAGGGTCCCATTAGCTGAACTGGAACTTGGGTCATCTGCCCTTGTTCCTACTAGGTTAGATTCCATGATGGAAAAATCAGAGAACCTTGAATTCCACCAAGACAGTACACAATAGGCAGAGAGGGGCTCCCCAGGGCAAAGCAGTTGTAGCTAGGAAGGAGGAACAGATTCTGGGATACCAAAAACAATGATGGGTATTCTCTCTATATTGCTTCTGATGAATCATTTTAAAATAAATGTGCCTGATTTTAAAACTTGACAATTTTACTTTTTTGATAAAAAATAAAAATTCTAATCAAAACAGCCTGATATTGATACAAGAACAGGCATATAGACCAATGGAATAGAATTGAGATTCCAGAAGCAAAACCTCAATTTCTCAACCAACTCATCTTCAACAAAGCCTCAACCACCAACCACTGGGGAGACGAGAACCTATTCAGTAAATGGTGCTAGGAAAACTGACTGACCACATGCAGAAGATTGAAACAGGACCCCTACCTATCCCCATACACAAAAATTAAATCTAAATGGATCAGAGACCTAAATGTAAAACCTCAAACTATAAGAACCTTAGAAAATGCAGGAGACACTCTTATGGAGGTTGGAACTGGCAACTAATTCCTGATCAAAACCCCAAGTGCCCATGCCATAAGAGTTAAGAGAAGCAAGTGGGACCTCATCAAACTGACAAGCTTCTGCGAAGCCAAAGAAACCATCAAGATCTACAAGGAACTACAAGGAACTCAAACGTGCTGAGTTCCCAGAAGAACTCAAATCACTCTATAAAAAAGACACCTATACATGTATATTTGTCGCAGGAAGACAGCCCACAGACTGTGAAAAAATATTTGCCAACTCTATGTCTGACACATCCCTTACACCTGTGTGATGAAAGAGACCTTTGTAGTCTTAGAGCCCAGTGGAGAGCACTTAAAATAATCATGTTAATATGTAAAGAAAAATTAGCACTTTTTTATTATAAAGATGTGGCGTACAATTCAGGGTTAGGTTATACAAACATTGAATATACCGGTACCTTGTTGATGAGGTGTGCCCCTCCCTCCCCTAGCAGTTTCCCTCAACTGCCAAACCCCCCTCCCCTGACAGTTTCCCATTACTGCCAAACGCTTTCTTATAGTATTATAATTGTTCAAGGTTCGCTTATGAGTGAGAACATATGGTACCCTGTTCTTTGTTTCTGTGATAGATCACTGAGAATGATCAACTCCGAATCCATCCAAGTTGCTGCAGAGTCCATATATTTGTCCTTCTTTATAG